>NW_012114455.1:6328771-6378224 GCF_000951035.1 Colobus angolensis palliatus | reverse complement strand
ATTTGATTCATCTGCACGCTCCATGGAGGCTCAGTTTCAGATGAACCATCATGCTGATGTCTGTAGACACATCTCAGGATCCTTTCAGACAGAGGAATGGGAAGCCGATGACGTCCAAGTAAGGGGGATGTGTTTTTCTCCAACTCTGAAGTCCCACTCAACAAGAGGCTATGGTCTGAATGTGTGTGTCCTCTCCAGAATTCATGCTGAAACCTGAACACCAATGTGATAGTATTAAGAGTGGGGCCTTTAGGAGGTGATTAAATCCTGAGGGTGGATCCCTTGTGAATGGGATTAGTGACCTTATGAATGGGCTGGAACTTAAAGTGAAACAAAAATTAAAAAACAAAAAAAGAAAGGGCCGGGAAAACTGTCTAAGTCCTTTTATGCTTTTGCTTATAGCCACATGAGGACACAGCAACAAGGTGCCATCTTGGAAGCAGAGACGAAAGCAGACACCGAACCTGCCAGTTCCTTGATCTTGGGCTTTCCCGCCTCCAGAACTGTCAGCAATAAAAGTATGTTACCTACAAATTGCCCAGTCTAAGGTATTTTGCTATAGCAGCATAAACAGACTGAGACAACAGGTATTGGCCTCTCCCAGAATCATGGAGGGCTGTTTTACATCTGAGTCAGGTGCAGCTGATGGCGGTCTTTAACTGGGAGTTGGTCATGGCTGGCCTGCTCTGATCCTCTGGAATTTACAGCAGGTACAACGTGGGGAATGAGAAGTTAAGTCCAAATTAAATGAAAAAGCTCCAGAGAAGCAGCTGATTTTGCTCAGGGTTTTCATTTTGAAGCATCTGTAATTTGGAATAATTAGAAGCATTTCAGACTCTTGTCCAGCCCTAGTCCAGTAGAAATCCTGGGGACTCTGAGGCCACTTGAGGGGCGATCAAGGTTATGAAAAACTGACTCTTAGGAGAGTTATTCAGTCATCTGCAGCTGCAGTTCCTCTGAACATCCCTGAGATGTACATGGTCATCTGGTTTCCCAGATGAAGAAATCACAAGCTTCTTTAAAGAACAGCGGGGCAGTTAGGTGAAAAGTGAACAATACAGTCAGTCCAGCCATTTGTTCTTTCCCTGTGTGTCAAATAACTCATTTCTGCAGGTGCAGCCCTGGTTTTGAAAATCAGGAGCCTTGTCTCGCAGCTCCAGTTCTGCCACTGACAAGCTGCGACATGTGGGGAACATCAGTCAGCCATCTCTCTGGCTTCAGTTTCTATACCTATAAAATAAGTGTTGGACAGGTTGAAATTCTTTCAGCCGTAGCAAAACTGTGATTCTATGAACCACACCATTTGTTGTGCTGTCATGGAAACAGCCTGAGGCTCAATTAACCTTACTAATTTCCCCAAAGGACTGACCCGAGGCAGAGTGGTGCCCCTGCTTTAGAAGTCTCCACAGTTCAGGTGAGGGAAGCTGTGCAGGGTGGGAGGAGGGGAATGGGAATTCAGCCTGTGGGCTTTGGCATCTTTGCCCCAGCCCACTCTTTGGGCTAAACATGTATGTTCTTTTAAAAGGAGAGAAGGGAGGTCCTTAAACTTGGAAGAGGGATGACTCCTGCATTCTAAATACGGAATGAATGGAGTGCTTCCCAGCTAAGTTTGCAAATGAGGGCTCTTTTAAAATGAATATTCTTTAAATAGGGGTCCATGAACATTTTTCTAGGGACTAGCCAAGCACTGTTTTAAGGGAATTAATGTTCAGATTCTCAACTTAGATGTGTATTCTTTCTGCCTCATAATATACCTGCTTCTGTAGTTCACATTTCTGAACTCTTTTTTCCCCCAGCCAACTTCCGCTTTATAAACACACTGTGTGCCTCTCACCCATCCTGAATCTCCCAAGGGTGCATTACTTGCACTGTGAAAACCTGGGTGCCACCCACAGGGACAGCTCTAGAACACGTCTGTCCTGAAGGAGATTCCCTTGAGAGAGACATAAGGACATACTTTCCTTAGAAAATACTGGAGGTGAAGGTATTGGACTTCATCTGGTGACAAGCCCAGGCTAAGGCTATTTATGCCTTAGCTAAGAATTTGGATTCAGAAGTGAGACAGTTGTCACAAGGATGCCAGTGAACTTGTTAGATTTCAAAAATGAAATCCAACTTTTTCTGAAAGAAATAGTCTGATATGGCTTCTTCCCACCCCTGGTCCCATTAACCTCATGTCTGTGTCAAACGCTGTTCCATGAGTTCTGACCTCCGTGCTTCTTTTTAACAAAATTCTCAAGCCACATTGTCCTTGTGCTTATGGGCAGCACCTAGGCCAGGCCTCCTGAGGCAGGACGGCTGGTGCTACTCACTGTAAGTTCCCAGAGCCTGGTATACAGCTAGCTGCTTTGGGTGTGCCAAATATTTGTTAAATAAATGAGTGAACCAATCAGTCCATGGAATTTTGTTTTTAGTTGAAGATCTTATAGTCAGAGCATGACTATGGAGTACAATGGTCTTGTAACCTGCAGACTCATTTCTATTATCCGTGGAGGGTGACCACCTCATTATGTTTTATTTATTTATTTATTTATTTATTTTGAGACCGAGTTTCACTCTTGTTTCCCAGGCTAGAGTGCAGTAGCATGATCTCGGCTCACCGCAACCTCCACCTCCTGGGTTCAGGTGATTCTCCTGCCTAAGCCTCCCAAGTAGCTGCGATTACAAGCATGCACCTTCACGTCTGGCTAATTTTGTATTTTTAGTAAAAACGGGTTTCTCCATGTTGGTCAGGCTGGTCTTGAACTCCCAACTTCAGGTGACCAGCCCGCCTCAGCCTCCCAAAGTGCTGAGATTACAGGCATGAGCCACCACACTTGGCCGACCACCTCGTTTTTAAGGTGATGGCATCCAGTCCTTCACTGAAGGCTGCAAGTGACTAGACATGAAGAAGAGTGTGGATGAAAAGTGTCAGACTCTGTAAAATATTTGAAGAGATTTATTCTGAGCCAAAGATAAGTGGTCATGACCTGTGACACAGCCATCAGGAGATCCTGACAACATGTGCCCAAGGCAAGTGGGGTGCAGCTTGATTTTATACATTTTGAGGAGACATGAGACATCAATAAAATACATTTAAGATTTACATTGGTTTGGTCCAGAAAGGTTGGACAGCTTGAAGGTGGGGGTGCGGGCTTCCTGGTTATAGGTAGATTTAAAATTTCTCTGATTGGCAATTAGTTGAAAGAGTTTATCCAAAGAGCTGGAATCAATAGAAAGGAATGTCTGGGTTTTGATAAGAGGTTATAGAGACCACAGTTTTGTCATGTAGATGAAGCCTCCAGGTAGCAGGCTTCAGAGAGAACAGATTGTACATGTTGCTTGCCAGACTGAAGGTCCGCTTTAATGCTAGAGAGGTTTAATGAGGCATTTCCAAACCTCACTTCCCGTCACAGCCTCAACCAGTCTTTCAGGTTAAATCTTAGGGTACCCTGGCTAAAGAGAGCATTCAGATGATTGGGGGTGGGGAGATTAGAATTTTATTTTTGGTTTACAAGAAGCAAAGAGTCCGTGAAAGAGGCACAGAGACTTTCAGGCTGTACCAGCTGTCCAGCCTCTTACTTCCCTCCCACATCCATTCACCTCTCCAGCAACCCAGACCAGTCTCACTCAGGTTTTTGTTTTTATTTAGTGGAGACAGGGTCTCACTATATTGCCAGGTAATCCTGGGCAACAAGTGATCCTCCAGCAGTGGCTGCCCAAAGTACTGGGATTCCAGGCATGAGCCACTGCTCCCGGCCCTGTCTCCATTTTGACCTCAGTTGGCAGACTCTGGGCACTGTTTCTCCATCGGGAGCCCATTGGCAGCTCCTCCACCAGCATGCTGAGCCCTGCGGAGGTGATCCACACGTGTCTGGGAGGGGAGACACTTGCAAAGTGCCTGTGCCACACTGTGGGTGACTCTGGTACTCACTCAGGTAAGAGCTCCCAACAGTTTTCAGCCCATTTCCCCTAGTGCTTCCTGGGCGTAAGGCCTAAGGAGAATCAGCAAGAATCCGAAAAGGAGGCTGAAAATCTTAGAACAATTGGAAAAGACCAATAGGCTTAATTACTTTACGTTACTTTACTTTCATTTTTATTCAGTTTTCATTTTATTAAATAATTTTCCTTCTACCAGATGTGTGTCCCCTTTAGCTGACTGGCCTGTGAGAAATGAAACCAACATGTTTTCTCACACTTATGCTAAACAGTTCTGGGACTAAATAAATGCTCCTCTTTATCAGTAAACAAGACTGTGTCTGGACAAAACAAATCTTAGTGACTTGCTCCAGAAAATATTTGTTCCTGAAAGATGAGATGGCAAACCAATAAAATAGCTTACTTAACAAGACTAAGAGCTCATTCAATAAGACATACCTCAAGATCTCTCCTCACTGGTCTCATTAACCCAAAGCTAACATGTCATCAACTCTACCCAATCTCAACTAGTTCTCTACCTTTCAGGACATGATTTAACGTCACCCTGTCCAAGTTCTAAAACCCTGTAACATACTTATCCTTTTTGAGATACTGCCAACACTCTGTCAAGATGGCATTCTTCCAGGCTGGGCGCAGAGGCCCATGCCTATAATCCCAGCACTTTGGAAGGCCAAGGTGGGGGAAATCACGAGGTCAGGAGTTTGAGACCAGACTGACCAACATGGTGAAATCCCGTCTCTACTAAAAATACAAGTATTAGCTGGGTGTGGTGGCGGGCGCCTGTAATCCCAGCTACTCAGGAGGCTGAGGCAGGAGAATCGCTTGAACCCGGGAGGCAGAGGTTGCAGTAAGCTGAGATCACACCACTGCACTCCAGCCTGAGAGGCAGAGCGAGACTCCATCTTAAAAAAAAAGGATGGTGTTCTTTCATATTGCAGTAAGTCTAACAAATTCAGTTTTTTTCTAGTGAGCAAGTTTTTCTGGCGGTCTTTTGGAGGGGGGCAGTGGTGAACATCTGAGAGGTCTAAGAATAAACTAAGATGACCATTAGATTGCAGGTGAAGGGAAGGAATGATGGAGCAGAACATAGGAGCACTACTAACATCACCAGACCAAAGCAAAGTTTATGGCCATAAGCATTCTTGAAAATGTTTCCTATTGCTGAGTCAAGCTAGAAAACAAAAAGAAATTCCACTTAAAATTTTTATCTGAACATAGGAATTTCATAAAATGCAAGCCCCAACCTAAGCACTTGGAGCTATCCTTCCTTAGGCATCTGTTTATAAAACCATTTTAGATATACAACATTATAAGCTGCTGTGGGAATGATCTATTTAAGTCATTTTATGATTAGTGACTCCTAGCTTAAATATCTTTGCTTATCACCTACTTAGTGATTTGGCTGCATCTAGAATCCAGGTCTCCTAGGGTATATTTAGGGAGAGGCAGAGCCCTAGAAATGTGATTGCATCAGAGAGAAACATACTCTTCAGAATCTTAAAATCCCAAAGAGGCAAAATGCTGCCTCCTTGGCCTGTGGTGGGCCTTTGCAAATGCTAACTTCTCTGTTTGGAATGCAGTCTACAACTAGTATCTTATTCTGGTTAATTCCTCCTTATCCTGGAGAATCCACCTAAGGTTTATCCGGGCCACACGGACCAAGTCAGGCCCCCAGTTATTTTTTCTCACAGCAGACTTTGCTTCTTTGTAGCACCTCTCAGAACTGCAGTTAAATGATTAATTGGATATTTATTCCGTAGGGTCTACCTCCCTCTTTGGAATGTAAATTCCAAGAAGACAGAGACTATCAGTTATATAGGCTGAACATTGTCTCTCAAGCATATTATACCATGCTGCACAGAGGAGATGCTCCATAACTGTTCATGGGATACATGCAATGTCCTTCCTTTTCAACTCACTTCTTAAAATATTTTCAAAATCTTATAATCTCTTCAAGGCCAAAGTTAAATGTCATCTCCTTAGTGAACCCTTTTTCACAACTCTCTTAACATTTAAATTGGTCACTTTTTCCTCTGGATGCCCAACGCATGTTAATATTTAAGTCATAGCACATGGCTGACCCTTAAGAAATTGCTGTTTTCTTTACATAAGCCAAGGTGGTTGAATACCTGCAATCCATGTTATTAAGTCTAATAGTTTCTGCTTTCATCCTTCTTGTTAATATATAAATTCCTGGAACACAAGAACCACAGTTGTGCATCTCCAGTATATGAAACAGTTAGTATAGGGCCTGGTACACAGCAGATGCTTAATAAGTGTTGGTCATAAGAATGCCTGACTGACTGATTCATCACCCCCCCAGCTTATACTGGTGTCCAAAGTGACCTTTATCCATGGGACTCCTCCAAATTATGGCCACTCCCTGATGACAAAAAGCCTTTATGGGCTAAATACTTCTTCTTTTTCTGTTTCCAGTTGGACACCTTCACTCAGAGTGAGGGAATTCATTCCCAGCTCACAGAAACCACAGGCCATGGAAAGCTGAGGTTATTGCTTGCTGAGGGAAATAACATCAAGATGGATGAGATCAGTCTAATGGCTCAAGTTATGTTTGCCAAGGGGACTGTGAAATTCCATGAAACACTCCCACCTTCCTCCACCCACCCAGACAGCCAGACCCCTCTACTGTCCATCTATCTCTCCCATGGCCAGCCTTTCATAGGGAAGCTGGAATAATTACACACACTAATGATTTTGCACTGCCTAATTGGTCTCGCCCACCTACCTGCGATGACAGTTGAGCCTGAACACCTGTTGCTGGCACAAGCTCACCACAAGCGGCGCTAAATGACGAGAGAGATACAGGTGCTGCTGAACCAGCCCTAATGTTTCAGTTCTTTAAAAACTTAAAACTGGCTGTCTGGCAACCAAACCTGCCCTCAGGCACTTAACAATTAACCACTCATGATTGTGCCAAAGCCCCAGAAACCTCTTGCAGTCAACCCCAAGTTTAGGAAAATTTGTTATTGAAATTAAGAAATTGCATAACTTGCAGATAAATGAGAACTGTTTAGAAATAGAGAATCCAAAACAGCATGGTACTGGGATAAAAATAGACACATAGACCAATGGAACAGAATAGAGAACCCAGAAATTAATCCACATATCCTACAGTCAACTAATTTTTGACAGTGGTGCCAAGAACACTCACTGGGAAAGGAGAATCTCTTCAGTAAATGGTGCTGGGAAAACTGGACATCCACATGCAGAAGACTGAAACTAGACTCCCACCTGTCCCTCTATACAAAAATCAACTCAAAATGGATTAAAGACCCGAATGTAAGATCCAAAACTAAAAAAATCACTGGAAGAAAACACAGGGGAAATACTTCAAAACATTGGCCTGAGAAAAAGTTTTACAAATAAGATATCAAAAGCACAGGCAACAAAACCAAAAAAATAAAGACATGTGTTTATATCAAGCTATAAAGCTTCTACATAACAAAGGAAACAATCAACAAAGTGAAAAGACCAACCTACAGATTTGCAAACTATTTATCCAGCAGGGCATTAATATCCAGAATGTACAAGGAACTCAAACACCCCAACAGCAAAAAACAATGTGATTGTAAAATGGACAAATGATCTGAACAAACATTTCTCAAAAGAAGACATACAGATGGCCAATAAATATATGAAAAAATGTTCAACATCCCTAATCATCAGCGATATGCAAGCCAAAACCACAATGAGGTAACATCTCACCCCAGTTAGGATGGCTATTATCAAAAAGACAAAAAATAACAAATGCTGGTGAGAATGTGGAGAAAAGGGAACTCATACATTACTGGTAGAAATGTAAACTAGAACAGCCCCTATGGAGAACAATATGGAAGTTCCTCAAAAACTACAAATAGAACTACCAGATAATCCAGCAATCCCATTACTGGGAATCTAGCCAAAGGAAAGGAAATCAGTATTTTGAAGAGACGTTTGCACCCCCATGTTTACTGCAGCAGTGTTCACAATAGCCAAAACGTGGAACCAACCTGGGTATCCAACAACAAATTAATGGATAAAGAATATGTGAAATATACAATGGAATACTATTCCGCCATAAAAAAGAAGGAAATCCTGTCATTCACAGCAATGTGGATGGAATTAGAGGACATGTTGTTAAGTGCAATTAAGCCAGGAACAAAATTAAGCACCACATACTCTCACTCATATGTGGAAGCCAAGAAAATGTTAATCTCATAACATTTCTTAGAAAGAACATACTTTCAAGAAAGAACTTACTTTCCTGTCAAAAGTAGAACAGAGGATAGTAGAGGCTGGGAAAAGTAGGGGAATAAGAAGGATAGGAAGATACTTGTTACAGGATACAAAGTTACAGCTAGATAGGAGAAGTAAGTTATAGTGTTCTATCCCACTGTAGGATGATTTATAGTTAGCAATAATACATAGTTTTAAATATCTAGAAGGAGGATATTAAATGTTTCCAACACAAAGAAATGATAAATATTTGAGATAATGGATGTGCTAAATACCTTGATCTGGTCACACTATATATTATATGTATCAAAACATCACTATGTACCCCCTAAATATGTATAATTATGGGTCAATTAGAAAAATAAATGTTTTTTCAATGTTTAATTGTTCAGTCTCTTTGGACAAATATAATTCACCCTTTTAGGCTAGGTAAAGGTATAGTTCATAGCAACTCCACCAACAATAAACAGAAGGGAAGTCTGAAGGAACTAGAGGGGCTCAAGGCATTTAAGTCCAACCACTTACATTAAAGCTGAATACAGTAAGAGCCAGAAAAGGGAAGCCTGGCCTAAAGTCACATGTTATGTTAGTTGGAGAGTCACAACTAGAACACTTATCTCCCTTTGTCACTTTGTCTTCTCTGTAGCTTGGTTGGGCTGTGATGTTTGGAGATTATTCCATTTTCACTCTTCCCAGGATTAATTGCAGTAGTTCTGTTTCTTAGTCAGCTCAGGCTGCCATAACAAAATACCACAGACTGGGTGGCTTGAACAACCAGCATTTATTTCCCACAGTCCTAGAGACTAGAAGTCCAAGATTGCACAGATTTGGTTCCTGGTGAGGGCGAGCTTCCTGGCTTGCGTGTGGCCACCTTCTCTCTGTGCCCTACATACATAGTGGAGAGAGTAAGCCATCTGGTGTCTCTTCTTTACAGGGCACTAATCCCATCATAAGAGCCCCTTCCTCATGACCCATTACCTCTCAAAGGCCCCTCTCCATATACCATCACATTGGCAATCAGGGCTTCAACAGATGAATTTTGGGGGACACATTCAAGCCATAGCATTCTGTCTTAAGTTGATTACTCAGATTGTACCTTTTGACCTCTTCAGAAAAAAAGAAAAGTATATTCATTTTTCTAAAAGCAAAGAATTCCTTTTGGGAGCCATCATATGACATTTACCGTTAGTTAAATATATTTGTAATGTGTAACCATCCTAAAATCCTATAATGGAGATATTTTCTCTGTTTGGCCCCGTGCGAGTCATTCTGCCTGAGGTCGGTGGAATCACCCATTGTGGGTGAGCATATAAGGTTTTCTTCCCAAGGTATCATTCAGCACTTCCAGGGAAACGCCGTGGAATATTGACTGATTTCCCCTTCCCCACTCCCAATCTGCCCATCATCTCTCAGAATTACAGGCCATTCCTGACTCAGTCCATCATCAGAGTGAAGTTTCCCCACTATCCTTAACATGTGGAAAATGGAGAGGATGAATGGCTAAGTAGAAGGTATATATGAGGACGAGGCTCAGCAAACCAACCTTACCTAGTCAGCCTCATCCGTCCAGGCCTCGAGCCTTGAGACTGTTCTATCTCTACCCACTTGTCCCCTGCAGCCAGAATTATGCTGTCTTGTGCTTAAATTATTATGTAAAGTCCGTGAAGAATAGACTGGCTCTTCCTTTTCTCCTTTCCCTTCTTCTTTCCTTTCTTTCATCCTTTTCTTGTCTCCATCCTTTTGTCCTTCCTTTCTTTTGATTCACTTTTCCTAATTCTGTCTTATCTGACTGATGGATGGTAGCCCTTGACAAAGCCATGGACTTGCAAGATGATGATCTGGCCCCTGAGCTTGGCATGCCGGTCTCGGCTTCTATCCTGAGTTTCATTTACCCTCCTGTCCCTCCTCATACTTTGCTCTCCCCCTACACTAACCTCTATATGAGAATGGCTACGCAGTCAGAGACTCACATCTCTGGTTAGAAAGATGAAGTTAGCGAGTTAAGGCAAGTTGCCTAAACTCACTAACTTCACTTTCCTCCTCTACAATAAGGAGATAATACTACTCCCCATGTGTTAAAAGAAATGAGCTGTACAGTGCTCTCCCTGGCACATAGGAAGCTCTCTGTAAATGTTAGCAATGATCCCACTAAACAGTGAACACCATGAAGGTATGGCCTGTGTCTGATTTGTTTTCATTGTTGTCTGGGGGCACTTCCAGCTTTTCTAGGTATAATTGACATGCAATAAACTGCACAGATTTAAGTGTACAAATGCATGGGCTTTGACATATTTGAAAGCATTGCCGCAGTCGAGATAATAGGCACATCCATCACTTCCAAGTTTCCTCATGCTCTTTTGTAACCTCTGTCCCTCTTCCCGTATCCAGGCAACCACTGATCTGCTTCTGACACTATAGATACGTTTGCATTTTCTAGAATTGTGTATAAAATAAATCAAGCCATGAGCACTGTTTTTCCTGGCTTCTTTCAGTCAGTATAATTACTTGAGATTCACCATGCTGTTGTGTGTATCAATGGTTCTTCCCCCTTACTGCTGAGTACTGCTCCACTGTATGTATATGCCACAATTTATCAATTTACCCATTAATAAATATCTGGGGTGTTTCCCATTTTTGGGCTATTAGAAATAAAGATGCTATAAGCATCTATGAACAGTCCTTGTGTGGACATTTGCTTTATTTCCCTGAGGTAAATGGAATGGCTAGCTCAGGTGATGAGTAGATGTTTAACTTTTTAAGAAACCACCAAACTGTTTTCCAAAGTGACTGCATTAGTGAGAGTTCTCCAGAGAACCAAAACCGATAGGATGTTGAGAGAGAGACAGAGAGAGAGAAATTTATTTTGAGAAATTGGTTCATGCAATTATGGAGGCTGGCAAGTCTAAAATCTGCAGAGTGAGCTGGTAGGCTAGCGACCCAGGCGAGAGCCAATGTCTGGTTCTAGTCCAAAGGCTGTCTGCTGACAGAATTCATTCTTGCTTATGGGAAGTCAGTCTTTTGTTCTATTCCGGTGTCTTGGTAAGCCCAGGCTGCTATATCAAAAAAACATAGGCTGGGTGGACTAAGAAAGAGACATTTATTTCTCACAGCTCTAGAGGCTGGGAAGTCTGAGATCAGAAGGCCAGCACTGTCCCACTCTGGTGAGGGCCCTCTTTCTAGCTTGCCAACAGCCAGCTTCCTTCTTGCTGTATCCTCACATGGCAGAGAGAGAAAACTCTGGTATCTCTTCACCTTCTCTAAAGGCACTAATCTCATCACGGGGGATCCACCCTCATGACATTATCTAAGCCCAGTTAATCTCAAAGGCCTTATTTCCTAATGCCATCATATTAGGGGTTAGGTCTTCAACATATAAATTTGGGGTAGATACAATAACAATGACATCAGTTGAAGGCCTGATGTCAATAACATATGTCAATAACATGTCAAGTATTCACCTAACATGATACAAGTATTCTGCATACAAATGAAAATACATTAACCTTTTCCCCAGAAGAAGATGCAAGATTTTGGGGTGATGTTTATTCTTCTCAATATTCCATAACTTAAATAATGATGTCACTTTACTAACATTAGTAACTTAATAATATAAAGTTAACAATACTTAAATACTAGGATGTAAAGTTAGCAATATTCAAACATTCTAATATTAAGTCAATATATCTTTCATTACATAATGTGGGGATAAAAGAAGAAAGAAAAAATATGTACATATATCAGGCTGGAGACCAGGAAAGTCCCAATATCACAATTCAGTATTTAATGTCAATGACTATTGCTAGCATATGGGTATATAATTAATTTTATACACTGATCTTGGATTTCACAATCTTGCTTAACTAATTTATTCATTTTAGCAGCATTTTGTAGCTTATTCACTTTCTTCATATATCTAAGATTTTCTACATATATAATTATGTCATCTGTGAATTAAGGCAGTTTGACTTCTGCCTTTCAAATCTAAATGCCTTTTAATTCATTTTGTTTGTTTTATTGTATTGGCTAGAACCTTCAGTACAGTACTGTACAGTATGATTAGACATTCTTTATTGCTGATCTTAGGGGGAAAGCATATAGTCTTTCAACAGTAAGAATTACATTTGTTGTAGGCTTTTTATAGGTACCTGTTTTCAGGTTGAGGAAGTTCCCTTCTATTCTTAATTTGCTGGAAATTTTTACCAGGAATAGATGTTAGATTTTTCATGTGGTTTTCTGCATATAGTGAGATGATCATACAGCTTTTTCTGCTTATTAATAAGGCAAATTATATTGTTTGATTTTTTAATGTTAACCCAATATTGCAACCCTAATATAAACAATATTTGGTAATAGTATATTAATATTTTCATTTATTTTTAAATTTGATTTGGTAAAAATATTTTAGGGTATTTTGAATTTCTCTTCTTGAAGTACTTTGGTTAATATTTTTCTTTTAAAGTCTTTGGGCTCACACACTGAGTTGGAAAGTTTTTTCTCTTCAATTTTCTAGATAGGCTTTTGCCAAATTATTATTTCTTCCTTTAATATATGATGAAAATCAACACAGGAACCATATGTGCCTTGATTTTGGAAAGGTTTTTAACTGTAAGTTACATTTCATCAATACATGTGGCAATATTTATGTTATCTATTTATTATTGAGTGGGCTTTTGTAGTTTGTTTTTAAAGTAATTTGTCCATTTTATCTAAGTTTTCAAATTGATTTGCATCAAGTGGTTTATAAAAATTCCTTTTATACTTTCAATATCTATAAAAGCTGTGGTGGTGTCACTCCCTCTCATTCCTGATACTGTTAATTTGTGTCTTCTCTCTCTTACTGATCTATTCAAAACAGGAAATTTTTTGTCTTACTGAGTTTCTTACTGTTTTTCTCTTTTATATTTCCTTTATTTCTACTCTGATCCTTATTATTTCATTGCTTATACTTTAAGTTAAATTTGCCCCTCATTTTCTACTTTTTTAAGTAGAAGCATCGTTTTGTGACATAGGTTACTTGAAGACAGTTTTTCCTCTTAAAATTTCTTTTAAGCTTTGTTACACAGGACCAGACAAGCCTTTAGTCTAGGGCCAATTCTTTCACACCACTGAGGCAATAAGCAACACTGTTCTGAGTGCTTTTATGCCTTTGAATTATAATATGAAGTTTTCTTCTCTGTTGGTGGGAACACGATCTATTCCCAGCTCTCCGTGTGCCCTAGGTTTTGTTTCCCTGCTCCTTTCAGGTGGTTCTTTCCCCAGCATCCAAAACATTTGTCACATGCAGGTGCTGAGTAGCTCTCAGCTGAATACTTGAGAGAACCTTCTGAATATCCCTGAAGATCTCTTTCTCTGTCTCATCTCTCAGCAGCTATCTCCTCTTCAGTACTCTATCCCATGAACTCTAGCCATAGTGGTTTGCTCAGACTCTCAATTTCTTCTTCTTAAATCAGGGTGATTACTGGGCTTGCTTGGGTCACCCTTTCTCCCTTCATTACAGTCTAGAAACTTTTCAAAAAATAATCTAGGGAAAACACAGAGCTCACCTTTTTCCCCCTATCTCAGAGATCATTATCCTATGCTGCCATATTTCCAATATCTGATAAAATATTGCTTTATATATTTTGTCCAGTTTATTAGTTGTTCTAGGAAGGAGGGTAAATCCATTCCCTAGTAGTACATCTTGGTCATTCTTGTCTGTTTTCATTCATTTTCATATCTCCAACATTATCTCACATACTAGATGTTCAATTGTAAGTGGCTGACTGAATCAATTAATTAACTCAATTAATTAATAAAATGGATAAACTATCTGTGTTTCCTGAACCTATCACATTTCCTCTTGCCCATATGTGCTTGCACATGCTACTCCATTTCACAGACATTCTTTGGTATATTCATCAAGATAATCTGATTTGTCCTTCAAAGCTATACCTCATACCTTTCTATGTAGACTATATACCCTAAACTGGATAAATCTCTTTTATATGTGTTCACACAGTATCCTCTTCATAACTTTATCATAATAGTCTTCATGTTGTTTCTTTTTTCTGTATCCCACAAGAGATTATTCTTTTTTTAAGGGAGAGATGGGATCTTGCTGATTTTGTTTTAATTCGGTAAACAATCTTTTTGCTTATAGTGATCCCTGACTTAATAATACAGATCAATCCTTTAGTTGAGACCAACTAGAAAATTGAAAGCAAAAATAAGTAAAAGCGTATACTTGAAGGTACTGGGAGAGCTAAAAATTATGCTGAAGGATTACCAGTCACTATACAGGGGAGAACAGATCAATCAAAGTGAGATCTACCTAGTGGGCACTCTTGCCTTATGAGTATTTCCCATTCCTGAGTCTAAACAGTCAAAATATCTATTGAAAATCTCATTAGTGTAAGAAGAAAGAAACTGGAGGTTGATAAGGAGTGAATAACTGGTGCACCACACCCTTAGAAGTACAATTAAACAGAAGTATACAGGCTTCGGAGGAATTAGATCTTAGCTTCAAACCATCTCAACTGAGATACTGGATTGAAGTAGTACAATACTGCTAATGATCCCAGGCAGGTGGCAGAAGCAGAAGTAAGTTCCTTGTTAAGGAAAATAAGCACTGCTCTCTCAGTGATATATAAATTGAGCAGATAAGAACAGAAAAAGACAGTCAACCTACTGAATCTAATTGGTATTTATAGAACACTCACCCGGCAACAGCAGAATATTCATTTTCAAGCGCCTATAAAACACTCACCGGGACAGGCACTATTCTGGATTGTAGATTCAAAATAACAAATTTGAAAGAACTGAAATCATACAAAGAATATTCTCAGATCATAATGGAACTAACTAGAAATCAACAATACAAGGACAACAGGAAAACCTCCAAATACTTGGAAATGTAAAAATGACTTCCAAGTAATTCATGGGTCAAAAGAGGACATCTAAAAATGATGTCAGAAACATGGCAGAGTAGAAGGTCCCAACTCTCATGCCCCCATAAAAACGATGATTAAACAACTACTTACTCACTAAAATATCTCTAAAAGAGCTCTGGAATATAACAACAAAAAGCCACAGCAAACCAGTGAAGTACAAAAACTGAGCATGGGCCAGGCGCAGTGGCTCACGCCTGTAATCCCACTACTTCGGGAGGCCAAGGCAGGCGAATCACGAGGTCAGGAGTTTGAGACCAGCCTGGCCAACATGGTGAAACCCCGTCTCTACTAAAAATACAAAAATTAGCTGGATGTGGTGGCGGGTACCGGTAGTCCCAGCTACTCGGGAGGGTGAGGCAGGAGAATCACTTGAACCTGGGAGGCAGAGGTTGCAGTGAGCTGAGATCATGGCAGCCCTGGTGACAGTGCAAGACTCCATTTTAAAAGAAAAGCAAAAAACTGAACATGGCCACATCAAAAAGCATAGAAAAATTTTACTTGTGTCATATCCCCCAGTTCAACACAGCTTGGAACCAAAAGAGATTCCTTCAGTCATGACCTTCCCCATGAGGGAAAAGAAGAGCAAGAGGTACCCAGCAGCCTTCCCCAGAAGCCCTCACCACCACTGTGGACACCCACAGTTTTTTTCTTTTTTTCTAGATGGAGTCTTGCTCTGTCACCAGGCTGGAGTACAGTGATGCAATCTCAGCTCACTGCAACCTTTGCCTCCAAGGCTCAAGTGATCCTCCTGCCTCAGCCTCCCGAGTAGCTGGGACTACAGGCTCACATCACCATGCCTGGCTAATTTTTGTATTTTTTTTTTAGTAGAGACGGAGTTTCACTATGTTGGCCAGGCTGGTCTCAAACTCCTGACCTCATGATCTGTCCCCTCAGTCTCCCAAAGTGCTGGGATTACAGGCATGAGCCACCATGCCCAGCCCGCACCCACAGCTTTTGCCACCAAGTATCTCTGCATTCTTTGCTGACAGTGAAACCAGCTGATGGATTTGCCGAGTCCACACCACTGCTCCCCTCCAGGGAATGAGGTGCCACTGACCCCTACCCCATGTTCCCAGGGCTGAATCCACCCCCGGACCCCAGCACCACTGCACACATGCCCTGACTTTGGAACCAAGAGATATCCCCTCAGCCATGGCTTCCCTCTAGTGGGGGGAAAAAGAATAGGAGGACCATAGCACCCTTCATGATTGAGTACCCAAGCAGCCCTCACCACCACTATAAATACCTACAGCCTTGGCCTCACTGACACCAACCTTAGCTGATGAAGCTGACCAGAGTCTATGCTATCACACGTCTCAAAGCAGGAAGTGACCCTACACCCACCCCCTGAACCAGAACTGCCACGCTTCACACAGCTGGTGCCTTCACACCCACACACAGATGAATGTCTTTTCCCACCGAAGCCAGTCTATAATGTCTAGGACAGGTGACTGCTCCTTCAAATGCACAGACAGATGCAAGACTACAAGGAACACAAAAATCAAGAGAAAATAATAACATGAAAGGAATACAATAATTTTCCAGTTACAAACTCTAAAGAACTAGAAATCTACAAACTGCCTGACAAAGAATTTAAGATAATAGTTTCAAAGAAATTCAGCAAGCTAAAAGAGAACACAGATAGACAACTCAACAAAATCAGGAAAAAAAAATGCATAAACAAAATGAAAACTTCAACAAAGAGAAATAATAGAAAACAACTAAACAGAAATTCTGGAGCTCAGTAATACAATGAATGAGATGAAAAATATAATAGAGAGCCTCAACAGCAGACTTAAGCAGAAGAACGAATCTGCAAATTCAAAATTAAGAAGGTGCTGTAATTCCCAGTTGCCAAGTCAAGCCCCATCGAAGGAAAAGCATGCACAGAACCAAGCACAGCCAAAATTTCTTTCCCAGGACCAGCACCTCCTTCTGAGGCTGCAGACAAAGATTGTCAACCCCAGTACTACCTGTTGAAGTCTCAGAGCTCTCGGGTACAGCTTCTTTGGTGTCAGGGGCTCTGGATGCAAAGCTCCTGAAGATCCTAGCCAATGGATTAATAAAAACTGGAAGAAGGCAACTGTGTGACATGGCAGGAACAAACTGAGAGAATATTTATATATTGAAGTGCATGGAACCAAACACAGAAATGTGAATAAGATCAAGGACCGAGAGACACTGTCAGACCAACCTGCATTTGAAATGGGCCAGTGTCTGAGTCATGATAACATAAAGGTAAACATGCCCTGAATGTGCCCCTAGTCCCTGGGTCTGCTCTTATCACCTCTTGTCACTTCAGGAAGCAACAGCCAGGAGTGAAACATATAAGCTGAGGTGGGAGGAAGGAATTTTTCAGAAGCTCTTCCTGGACAAGGCGAGTCCTCATGAACAGATCCTAACCCCTATGAACTCATAAACTCTATGAGCTCATCCTCCTAGATGAGGAGTTTCCATGAATAAGACCCATATGTTAAGACCCTAGAGCCTGAGGGATCAGGTGGCCTGATGGGGCAGACAGTTCTAAGTTGCCTCCTGTTTTGGCCAATCTTCTGGGAAGCATAGGTACTTGGAAGGGCTTACTGAGCTCTGAAGAAGGAGGCATCAATGTCCAGGAGAGCCTTACTTTCATCATGAGTAGCCCAAACAGTCAGCCCTCAAAATAACTGCTAAAACAACCAGACTATTCAGATAAGATGACCGACTGTTCTTGCCACCTAACCTCTGAGGTCCTGGTTAATAGTCCATTGTTTCCTACCAGGAGGCCCTGGGAGGTTCAAAGACATTTTCCCCCTGGCACTGGCGACCTATGCCTGGTTTCCATGGAGGCTCTGGAGACCCTGATGGGCAGTTGATCCACATCTTCTGGGTTCCCCAATCCCTCCAGCAAAAGATGACCCCTTCTGGGATAGCCCAGGTGACCCCATGCAAGGTGGCCTCATATTGAGGGGAGAGTCAAGAACCAATTTCTGGTTCATACCATAAAGGCTGTGGTGGCCAAAAAGAAAATGAACCTCCACTACCTCCTCCACTCTGAGGGGCCAGAGGAAGTCTCTCTGGAGTAGGTCACTTAAATGAATGAAGAAATTCTGGTGGGATCATTATTAGAATTGGTGGGGATCATCACCAATAAGCATCTCTTTCATGAAAGTACTGGTGGTGGCATAAGTGGGGAAAGTGGAGATTTTTCATGAAGGTCCTGGACATGGGGGATGCTGTGACCCCAAGTCTCATAATGTCCCCAGTCACTGAGGCCGTGACCATCAAGGTCTGCCCTCTCATGATGCCCTTGGGCCACTGAGGTCAAGGTGGAAGCTACAGTCGTGAAGGAGACAGATCAACCTGCTCTGTTTGCTGACATTTGATGATAAAGGGCAATGCCACTATGAGAACAATTATGTCTTTTACCACTTGAGTGTCAAAGTCCCTCTTGCCCTACAGTCCACTGGCCTGCTCTGCCCTCATACTCATGGAAAACTACAGTCTTACTACTTCTACCCTATTATGACTTCTGTGAGGTTCATTTTTCCCTTTCCCCAACTGATGAGGAGCTATCCCCCTCACTTCCTACCTGCATGGGTTCCTGGGGGTTTTCAAACCATTGGTGTGCATTGATGTGCATATTTTCCTTCTATGTGGGGAGAGGAGAGACTGGACACATTCTGCATCCCTGGATTGTTGAAGGGGAGACTCAGTTAGCTTCACTTTTTGAGGAGATTCATCATGCACCCTAATCTCCTGTCCAAAATTACCTTTTATGCATGTGAACCTAAAACTGGTCATCTTGGAAAACACACACACATGGATGCGAATGCGCACACACACACAGAAAGTTTGCTCTGCATAAAACAATCTTAAGAAATTGAAAAGACAAGTTATACACTGGGACAAAATATTTCCAAATCACGTATGCAAGAAAGGCTTGTATCCAGAATATGTAAAATGCTTCAACAATAAGAAAATCAACATCTAATCAAAAATGGCAAAGTATTTGAATAGACGTTTTTCCAGAGGATATAAAGCTGGCAAATAAGCATTCGAAAAGAAGCTCAATGTCATTAGCCATTAGGGAAATGCAGTTAAAAGCACAATGAGAAATCACTACACAACTATTAGAATTGCTAAGAAAAAAGATGACAATACCAAGTGCTGACAAGAATGTGGAGCAACAATGCTGATGGGAAGGCAAAATGGTTCAGATGCTCTGGAAAATAGTTTGGCAATTTCTTATAAAATCAAACATATACTTATCATGTGACTCAGTAGCAATTCCACTCCTGGGTACCTACCTGAGAGAAGTGAATTGCAACAGGAAGTAATTTTGTCTCCCAGGGCTGTGTCTGGAAATATTTTCCTTTGTCACAAATGGGAAGCATCTAATGTTGTTGCTAAACATTCCACAATGCACAGGACAAATCCCACAGCCCTGCCAACAAATAATTATCCTGCCCAAAATACCAGTGGTGCTAAGGTTGAGAAATACTTCACAAAAAGTAAAAATAAAAATTTGTGAACACAAGTACTTATACATAATGTTTATAGCAGCCGTATTCAGAATTGCCAAAAACTGCAATTAACCCTAATGTCCTTCAACATGTAAATGACAAAACAGACTATAACACATTGATACCATGAAATACTACCCAGATATAAGACGGAACAAGCTATATTGATACACACAACAATTCAAATGAATCTCAAAGACAGGCTGAATGAAAGAAGCTGGTCTTCAAAGGATATATACTGCATAATTCCATTTCTATGATATTCTCAATGCTTTTAATAGCCTCTGGTAGAACATTCTGCTCTAACATCACTCACAGTACAAAATCTGGTGAAGGAATTTGCCCCCAGATCTGGGTAACGGGCGGTGATTGGATTTTTGTTTGTGATTTTAAAGGTTTCTGTTGCTTTTATTTTCTTACTTTGTTTTTTACCACCTCTATATATAGTGGGCAGCCGGCTCTGTAACATTTTCAAAACAGTCACAGTGCAGGAGATTCAGGGAGAAGGTAAAAGTATAATTCTTCCAATGTCCTGGCCGCTGGCACCAGTTCTGCCTCAGCGATCTTGGGTGCCCATTCTGCATGCTCCCAGCAGCTATGGGTGTCAATGAGAGGAAACCCAGCCTCAGGAGACGGAAGGCTGGGCATTACCTCTCTGTGCCACCTGGAAAGCTGTGCTCATGGGAAAGGAATGTGGCAGCCTGCCCTCTGAGGAAATGTCCACCCAAACATTTTCATGCAGATCATTCAATATATTGCATGGGATTTGCTGAGTCTGTCTAAGAAAAACATCTACATTTTCCTGGAAGGCATTAAAATTCTCTCATTTGAAATGTAATCATTTGAGAATCTTGAGGGACTCTGATGATGTGTTATAAGACAGGCTGCAGAATCCAGGGCACAAATCGTAGTAAAAGGCCGAGCCTGAACTCTGGGAAAAGTTTTGTGTGAGGAGAGTCTCTGAACTCCAGGATGGCTGAAACATCTCCAGGACTGCTGCTCCAGATTACAAACAGACTTGGACAGTGATGTCAGAAGCAACGGAACCGTGTCTTCAATAATAGGCTCCCATGAATATTAATTGCAGCTGCCAATAAGTATTGTTGATAGTTTAAATAAGAGCTTGGTTTTAATTCTTAAAAATTAAACAGACAAAAAAAGTACTGAACCTTGTGAGTGACCTGACTTCATATAATCCCAGTTTCTCCTCTTGATCCTAATACATGTATGAGATTGCCTTCAGTCAGCTGAAGGGCTTTGAGCACAGGGAACACACAGCCCCAGGGCTGTCAGGGGCCTGGAGTGACCTTTGAAGAGCTTGTCCTGTGTTTCTAGATTCAAAGACTGGGACCTCCCTTCATGGGCAGAAGTCGAAAGACCTGCTGCCTGCGATGGAAAGGCAAGGAGTGAGAAGGATGAGGGACCCACTTGCATTTCCACCACCAGTGAGGCAGCATGACTAAGCTTTCCCTTTGGCTGAGGGGTAAGCACAGAAGATAGCAAAGCTTGGGTCAAATGAGGCAACCCTGGCAGAAAGGCTGAATGGGGTGCACTCCTGCCCCAGGCGAGAGAGAGCCAGCACTCGGATGTCTGCTATACAGACATCAGCAACCCCAAATATTGAGGGCAATGGCTAAGTAAGCCCTTGGCACTCACTACCTGGCCTCCAACCAGGAGGTCACAGCAGGAAGGTGGGGGCAGGGGCAAGGAGCTAAAGACGGCCCATCCCCTTTCCTGCTATAAGTTTCTGAGTTGGGATTGAACTGTTGGGAAAGGGAGAAGCTTTGAAATGGATAAGAGATTGCATTTTGATTTAAGCTAAATAGAAAATAAGATCATCCCCAAACATACCTGGGAAAGAAAAGGGAGCTGCCATGACTTCTTCCAGACGTGGAGAAAGGAGATTACATAGAGAAGGTTTGAAGGGCAGTGGTGTAAACAGAAAATTAAGTTACTTCTATTGGAAACCTCATGCAGTCCTTCCATAGCCCTGGGCTGTAGCAGGATGAGTTGAGGATGTGCTGAGATAGTAATTCCCTCAGCTCTCAGGATAACTGTGTGGGGTCTGGAGAAGGCAGAGCCTCGGAAGTGAACATATCTGGATCTCTTTGGCCATAATACAATTATAACTTTCTACATATGCCATGACCTGAACAGTATTGGAAGCCTGGCCTATTTCTCCTTCAGCAAACTGGTTACAACTGGAAGCAAAAATTGACTGGGATTGCCTGAGGCAGTGACATTTCTTATCCATTGCCTCAGCAACCGTAGAAGTAAATAAATCACCTCTCTTGTCTAATCAAGTGCGTCCTAGCTGCAGGAAATGTGATTCTTTACTTGCAAATGGTGTCTTTTTCCATCTACTATATGTGGAAAATATAGTATATGCATAATATGTTTGATTCTGCTAAACTGATGTCAGAATTCTGGAAGATCCTTAAAGCCTCTAGAGGAATGAGTCAACAAAGGGAATTTGAGGAAGGGGGTAGTGCTAAAAACAGAAGCAAGAGAGGCTTGAACAGTTATTGGACAAATGAGGTATCAATCACTTCTGTTAAGCAAATCAGCTCCCAGCAGATTAGCTCACAACAAATTAGGTCACAGGAAACAAGAACCCAATGGGTGGTCCTAATGGGAACTCAAGGTTTGAAAGGAGGTGATGTAAGACAGGCAACCCTAGAGAAAGAAGCGGCTGTCACAAAGGCCAGACCCAAATGCCATGTGAAGACGATGGATGAAGATTAGGAACTGTAGAGAAGGGTAGAACCTGTGTTAACTTCAGCTGATGTACATGCTTCTGCCAGATAAAACTGCACAGCAGTAAAACAGGCAGAGAAGAAAGAATCAACAGCAAAGGTAGAACTGGAACCATGGAAATCTCCAGGAGAGAGGTAAAGGGAGAGGCTAGCCTAAAGCCCAGACACAGTCAGAAAGTGTCCTAGTTACCTGAGGGACCAGGACAGGGGAGGCGTGGGAGGCCAGGTCTGAGATGACGGATGACAGCTCCCAGCTGGAGAAAGGGCTTCGGGAAAGAGTCCACCGGGAGGGGTAGAATTCCTCCCGCACTCGGCAGCTGGGCCAGCCCAAGCCTGCCATGGCTTATAAGACTCTGACTGCCATTTAAGCAGATCGTGTCAAGGACTGCAAGGTAAGGGCAGGGTACTTTCTGAGCGGTGGCAACCAATAATTGGTGAGTATAATCTAAGAAGCTTGAACTACTTTTGCTCAGTTATTTCCAGGTTCGTGTGTGTGTGTGTATGTGTGTGTGTGTGTATGTGTTTTCCTCTTGAACAATGTTAATGGAAGTCTTGGCTAAACTTAGACTTAAGGGTAAAGAGATGTTTCTACACATTGATCCAGATGAGTGGAGAAATCGGAGCGTTCCTAGGGTTTACGTAAAGGGAGAGAAATACTCTCAACATACTTGCTGGCCCCTTTCCATGCACACAAGGTTGAAATTGGAGTTTGAGGGAAAGCAAGTGATTAAGTTTTTAGACTTATCCCTAACAGTTTGAAATCTGGAGATAAGTCAGCATCCTTAAAGGTAAGAATGGACCAGGCTGTTTGCAAGAATTTAATGTTCCCATTTTTTTCCTTTTTTTTTTTAGAGTTCAGTAGTCGCAGGAATAATGATAGCTACCATTTACTATGTGCCAGTCTTCTGAGACCCTTCAAATGGATTGTCCCATTAAATCTTCCCTTACCCCTCATTACCCTTAAAGGAGGTACTATTTAACCCCTGTTTTACAGATGAGGAAAGTGAGGTGAAGGAGAATATGTAATTTACTCATGGTCCACAACCTACATTCTTCAGTATGTGCAGGGAAGACCTGGTGGGATCTTCATGTTAGGGCCAAAGCAGGTCAGTTTCCATTTGGACAGCATAGATGGAGTCAGGTGGTTTGAAGGGTCATTTGTGGTATATCAATCAACCAACAATGAATAGGACGTTGTATTTTCCAGCCTACAGCTTTGTCTTCCTGTGGACAATATCCTCTCAGAGAAGGATGAAAAGAGGGGTGATCAGGGAGAGTGCTCGCACAGGAACAGAAGCGGGTGGATTTGGAATTAACGTGAATGGCCGACATTTCACTTCCATATCGAACTACAGTGGGTTAATTTTTTTAAATTAAAATTAATAAAAATTCTAAACTTTGCAAGGATGAATTAAAGGAACTTGGATAATTTTGCTACGGGCCAATGAAGCCATAAAATTGGGAGAGTTTGCCAAGATAAGGAATCTTTTTACTTTCTTCCTAAAAGAACTCTAACATAAAAACCATCTGGTGTCCGTATTTCCCAGATCAAGGCGGGGTTTAGGTAGGATGAGGCAGTGAATGGAAGAAGCACTGACCTAGAGGCAGGAGAATGGGTCTAGGCCCATCTTGAAGAGATAATGTTATACTTCCAGCCTCAGTTTACCTTCTGTAAAATAAACCTGTTGGATTACCTCTAAAGTCATTTAAACAGTGAAATTCTATTACTCTCTAACAAGTTTGTTCAAAGAACACATAAGTATTTTTTAAATAGTAAAAGGTTATAGAAAGTTAATTTTTGAGTTCATTTTCACCTGAGTCTGCATCCCGGCTCCACCTCTCACCAGCTGCCTCTGCTGCTGACTACAAAAGCCTGAGGGCAGGAACCCACCTTAAATGGCAGATGAAATTGCTCCTCTTGAATGAAGACAATCAGTAGCTACAAGGTAATGGTGAGAGATTGTATACCTAGGAAGAGTTCCCTCCCACCGTGGACAGAGAACTAGGAAAAACACTGGGAGAGTGGGCACTTTAATAAGAAAGAATTTTGGAGAAATATTGACTGGAAAGCAAATCTCCCTCTATCCCTGAAGTCTTTACCCAGGAACAGTGTTCAAGAATCTCTGTGTTGCAAATGTGGAATGCAGTTTTGGTGTTCTCCTGCCTCGTATGTATGTTTCATCAACAGGCCAGTGACCAGCTCAAAAAGCCTCAAAGTGCTGCTCCATTTCAAGACTGCCTGTCATTCCTACAACCTATGACTCTAGTTCATGCAGCTGAGTTCAGCATGGCCATGGCTAAATACCGAGTCCTGACATTTACAATCCATCCTGAGCTTCTTGGGCAAAATGAGGCCTTTTCTTTTACTCACACGTCAGTTGCTTTGGGGGACTCCCAAGATTGAATGTTTTGTATCTGCCATTTCTCTGCAGCTTCGCTATTCCCTGCTGTTATCTTTGGCTCTGTTGCTATGGGCGGAATATTTTTTTGTCCTAGCTTAATAACTGCTTGGCTGCCAGAGGTGCTCATTTCTCATTGTATTGGTGGAGGATTAGTGGAGATGTTTGGGAGATATTTCCTGTATTAAGCAGCAGGGGAGAGCTTGCTGGGCCGATGCCTTCTTTTGACATAGCGTCACACTTTTCCTTTTTTCCACTTTTTCTCCCTTGGAATGTGCTGAGGCCAGTTATTTGCATCCAGAGCGGCAACTCCTCCCTGACACTTTGCAGATCTCCATCCCTTTTCCAGGTGCCCTTGCAGAAACACTTTCTGGGGAGGCTGTAGTAAGTCCCAGGCAATCATCTAGGTTGATTTTCTTTAATATTTGGGGCTCAGCAGTGTCCTGTATCACAACTTACTTTGCTTAATTGCCTGGAAACCTATTCCATACTTCACATTTTTTTACAATTAACTCACCAGCCTTCTATTGGAGCCAACACCTCACCCACAATTAACTTGAATCGGGTAATCTGTATTGCCTGAGAGTATAAGATACAAATTTGCAGCTCTAGAAAAATTATCAAAGGGAGACAGAAATTGATGAATTTTTGGTTCTTGATTGTTAGAATAAATGCTAACGATTTCACTGCAAGTCATTACTAGAGTCTGGTGATGTCCCGGGGACGTGACACAGCGTGATCCGGGCTTGTCTTTTGAGGCCGCCTCTTAAAAACGCTGGGAATTTTGGGGAGTCACTTTGCCTCTCTTCCCCACAATTTTCTTGTCTATAATACGGGAATAGTTCTGACTCATAAAGTTGTTGTGAGGTATAAATTTTGGAACATCCTGTAAACTATAGACATAATATTCTTAGAATTAGGTGAGAATGTATGTGAAAACATTTGCAAACTGCAAAGAACTGTACAAGTGTTAATAGCTGTAGGTGCTACAATGAAAACATAATAAAATTTTTTTTATCACACTTCAAAGTGTTGGAAGAACTATTTTCTCCTTGCAGTGGGTATTTATCCTTCTGTTAAAATCTTAATCGCTTCCTAACTTGCAGGAATCTCTCACTGTTTGAGGCACAGCCCACCTCCTGCCCGCCAGGTGCTGTGTCCCCAGCCCAAGGCATGGAACTAGGGCATCATAACCCAGGCTCAGCCAGTCAGAAACAGCTGCTCAAAGTTTTGTTCCAGAAGCTGGCCATCCAAAGGAGAGAGACTGCAGCAAGTCCATTCTGGCTGTAGGAGGACAGGGGTGACCATAATGTCTGGTTTCTGGACACAGAGTTGGTAGCAGATCTAGAGTGGCGTCTATCATTCACTCTGGCCAGCTCAGCTGCTGTGAGCACTGGGGGGCCGTCGTGCCTTTCGTTCTGTGGGTGATTTGGGGTGTCATTCCTGCTGCCTTACCTCCCAGCCCAGCTTTGTTGACAACTCAGAGATTCCCTAAGCTGCCCCAAATCCCTTTATATAAAACTATATTATGGAAAATTCCAAACATACAGAAAATCGAAAGGCACAGAATAATGAACTCCTGTGTATCTATCACTCCATTCCACAATTCATATTTTGCCAATTGTTTGACCTGTTTTTTGTCCCTCTCCTCACCTGTTTGCATTCTTGTTTTTGTTTCTTTTCTTGTTTTATTTCTTTGGTTTGGTTTCTTATTTTTTGTTTTGTTTGTTTGTTTTTGGGCCCTTTTTTTTGTTTTGTTTTTGCTGAAATACTTTAAAGTAAGCACAAGATGTCATATTATTTCACCCATAAATATCTCAGTGTGCATGTGCCTTTCTAACTGATAAGGACTGTTTTTAACGTAACCATCATGCCATTTTCCACCCAACAGGATTAACAGTAATGCTCAGTATATCCCAATATTCATTTCTGTTCCCATCAGCAAGAAATGCTTACTTTTTCTTATAGGACCCTGACTTACATACTCCTTCTCTCATCCATAGAATAGAAACTTCTGCCTCTGAATGTATTCAGAAGAGTAACTTCTGCTCCTCTCTTTCCCAACCTTGTGGAGGAGTGACCTGATGGCTGAATTGAGAATAGAACCGCATTCGTGGTTCTCTCTCTCTAAGCACCTGTCTGCCCACAGAGCAGCTGTGTTCCACCCGGCTCCAGCTTCCATGGGCTGAGCACACTGGGTCAGACCCAAGGCCCACCTTGCAGGCTGAGTCTGGAGGAAAATCTCTGTCCTTGAGTGCGAGGAATTGATTCTGGGTAAATAGAGGTATTCTGTAAATCCATACTGTCCCTGATACATGCCAACATGTGGTCTTGGAGTAAAGCCACTCATCCATCCTGCAGTCTCTAATGCTATCAGCAACAACGTTGATCTTCTGTCTCATTCTTTGTTTGATTTCAGCACTGGGGAGATTATTTATAATTTAGGGAAGGGGAAAAAAAGCAATATCATTTATAAGCCACCAACTTGAACATATACAAAATAATTCAACAGTCATTGCTACAAAGCAAACACACAAAGGAACAGTGACACACAAAAGAATAGAGCAGCATTCCTGCCCTAAAGAGCCATCAGCTACAGCGGTGACAGGCCCGGGAATCGCAGGGAAGCGGAAGCCGCCCCACGGGATGCTGGGAGCACAGAGTGGGAGCAGGTCCACAGAGGTAGGGCATCAGCGACAGCAAGGAGGACGCAGGCATCCACGCAGAGAGGAACTACGTCCCAGAGCCAGGAGAAGGCGGCGAGGAGCAGCAAGGGGCTTGGTGCCGTCCAGGGACTAGTAGAAGAGAGAGAGTCCAGCCTGGGTGAGGAAGAAGCCCTTGTGCTCATCCAAGAAACTGGAGATGCATTTTAAAAGCAAGGGAGTGACACTAAGGTATACAAACAGAGACAAGTTTTAAAAGCTCTTTTTAGCAGAGATGTGGAGGATGAACGTATGGAGACATAAGACAAGGGTCTGGAAGCACACTTGGGAGCCTGTCGACAACAATCCAAGCAAGATGCAGGAAAGCTCTAGCAAAATGGGGAGGGTACACATTCAAGAGATGCTCTGGAGGCTGGATTAATGTGCTGCTTGTTCCAAGAAAGAATTTTTATGTAAATAGGTATGGGGTAGCGCAATATTTTTTTTTAATTAGAAGTAGAAGGCAAAGAGAAAACAAGGGTAGGGACATAAGTGGTGCCAGGAGTGAGATTAGCACATTATGTTGTTTGTGTGTTTATGTATGTATGTCTGTGTGCATGCATGTGTGTGTGTATGCATTTGTGTATGTGTGCATAATGACAAGGAAGGGATCATAGATTTGGCTCTCAGCTCTCTGGCAGTCAACACCAACAGGGAAGAATCCTTCACACACATCACAATGTTTAGAAGATAAAAGTAAACCAGTTGTTCAGAAGAACAACTATTGCTGAATCTAAAGCCAAAACAAATTTATCTTGAGAGACTTGCAGAAAGGATATGTATAAAGTAATGATATCCTCAGCAACAGTCTTAATGCAAACAAAATGATTTCAAAGGATGTTTCTCACAGTCATCTTTACTATCCAACCAAACAGTAAACTGAAGAGAGTCAGCATGGAGCAATTGCTGCAGAATTAGAAATTAAATACCACACGTTCAGATGTTCTTGATCTCATCTTCCTCACAAGTTCTCTCCCATCTAAGCAGTGGGGATGGGGAAAACATATACACTGTCAATTAGTGACATTTTTAAAAAAATAACAGTTTTATTGAGATATAATTTACATATCATACAACTGACCTATTGAGGAAGGCGTACAACTCCATGGTTTTTTCATATATTCAGAGTTGTGCAATCACCACCACCATCAATCTGAGAACATTTTTATCCCTGAAACAAGAAACCCATATCCATAGCAGTCACTCCCTCTACCTTCCCCTCCCCCATACCAAGGCAGCCATTTGTCTACTTCCTGTCTCTATAAATTGCCTGTTCTGGACATTTCATACAAATGGACTCACACAATGTGTTTTCTGTATGTGTGACTGGCTTCTTTGACTTCCTGTTTTCAAAGTTTTTCAGGCTGTAGTATGTATCAATTCTTTATTCCTATTATTGCTGAATAATACCATGTTGTAATGAAGGGCATTTTGGTCTCCTCTGGTTCCAACAGGCTCCCTGGGGTAACTGGGTCTTTCAGGCCAGGGTGCAGCTTTCCAGGTTTCCTCTTCGAGGCTTTGCACCTCCCAAGAAGGTGTTTAGGGATGTGGGAGTGGGGATGGTGCGGGAAGCCTCATGGCCTCATGGTGCTTTTGGGTCAGTGCTGGCAGGTCTGATTCTGAGCTGTGGGCTCTCTGGTCCCAAGGCACCCAGGTGCCTTTCATGGTGACCGTCTGCACTGCCCATCACCCATTCTGCTCAGAGAGTTCTCCATTTGACCAGCCTGTCTTAACCCCTGTGGCCACAGCTGATCCCTTGCTCCTGGCCCCTCCGAGCTCACTCACATGGTCCATTTTTGCTGACCCTGTGCCCCCATGGCATGCAGGGGGTCCCAGATCACCCCATGCCCCACAGGAGTGAGGACGGCTCAGGAGCAATGCGGCTATGGTGCCCCCTGCTAGCTCACCGCCATCCATACAGCCAACCCCTGGGCTCTGATGAGGCCTGCGCAGCTCCCCCAACCCTCTGTGCTTGGCGCGCCTGCCTGGGTGGCTCTAGCATCACTACCCTCTGGGCTTCAGCCCCGTGGGAGGAAAGCAGGACTCATGGGTCACAGTCCCCCTTTCTATTTCACTCCTCACTGGACCACAGAGTTGGGCCTTCTCTCCTCTCAGGGTTTGAGGACTTCCATTAGGATATGGATCCTGAAATCTCTCCAGACTTGACTTACAGTAAATTAAATATGCTTCTATAGACCAAACTTCCTTTTTCCATTCATTCGTTGGCAGAGATTTAGGTTGTCTCCATATCTTGACTATTGCAAATAAGGCAACAAACATGGGACTGATGCTATCTCTCAAGATCCTCATTTTCTCTGCACGTACACCCAGTGGTGGGCTCTTACCCAGCATTAAAAAGAAGGAGATCCTGCCATTGGCGACAACATGGAAGAACCGGGAGGACATTGTCCTAAGTGAAACAAGCCAGGCACAGAAAGACAAACCCCGCATGACTTCACGTACATGTGAAATCTAAAAAAGTCAAACTCATAGAAACGGAGAATAGAACGGTGGTTGCCAGGGCTGTAAGTAGGGGAAATGGGGAGATGTTGGTCAAGGGGTACAAAGTTTCACTTACTGAAGATGAAGAAGTGCTGGAGACTCGGTGCACAGCATGGTGACTATAGTTAATAATACTGTATTATATACTTGGGATTTTACCAAGAGGGTACATCTTACATGCTCTCACCATTAAAAAAAAAAAGAAAAGAAAAAATGGTTAACTGTAAGCTAAGGAATGTGTTAGTTTGATTGTTGTGATCATTTCAGTGTGTGTGTGTGTGTATAAACATGAAGTTGTATACCTTAAAGATACACAATTTTATTTATCAATTATACCTCAATAAAGCTAAAAATTTCAGTATTTATCCCCAAAAATGCTGGCTCTTGATATGTTATTGGTATTTTAACAAATTTAAGGAAAAATTTCTTTGGAGACTAATCTTATTAGGAACTCAGCAATCCTATTTTGGTAGTTAAATTGTGAATATTGATCCCTTTTTCTCCATTTTTCTGTTGTAATAATAGAACTTCCTTCCCATCACCAGTTTGGATATAGACACTATAGCTGGCTAAATTGGGAGAAATCATGTACATGGAAATATGAAAAAGAAAAGCAAACATTATAATTTCTATCACAAACCTCCTAGAGGTAGGAAAGGGGCAAATCTGAGAAATAGAATCCTGAGGCTGTTTGTTCAGATGCACGAGGGTGAAAGGTGAGTGAAAAATGACTGACGGTTTCTGATTTAGGTGAGTAGGCAGATACCACAAACCAGGGTAGGAATAGAAGAGGTTTGGAGAAAAATACCAGTCTATGCTGGGGCATGTAAGTGTCAAGGTGCTTATGGTCCATCCAGGTGGGGTAGAGGGCTTGGGCAGGCCTGGAGCCATGAACTCTTTTAAAGAAGACAGGCTGGAGATAAAAATTTCCAGCCCAGCACCATGCCAGTGGCAAAGGAGACCTGGGAGTGCAGAATTAGAGATTCCCCTGGGCATTGGCTGCCCATTACAACCTAGGAAATGCCCAGGCTTTGGAGCTGCTTGGAACCTACACAAGATGTTGGAACCTAAAGCAAAATGAATGGCTTTGCTCTGGCATTAAGCAGGTGGTTTCATAGTTTGCAAATTAATCCCAGCCTTCCTTGTACCCTCAACACACAGAGACATGGATATTCAGCAAGTCCCCATCGTTTCTGAACTGCACAAATCCCTACGTTCAAGGTACTGCACAGCATGATCTTAATGTGTTTTTGTGATCACATCTCTTCATTCTTCCCAATACAGACTCTGTGCTCCATCAAAGAATAGGGCTCTCCCATCTGGAAAAACCCCATGTCCATGCCTTTGCTTTTGGTATTTCTTCCTTCTGGAATGCCTTCCACCCCAGGCCTTTTCTCATTTAGAGACCCTGTTCAGATGCTACTTCTGTGAATATTTCCCTGACCATTAAACTTTTGCCAACATTTGTAAAGAACAAAATATGTGCAAAGCACTAGGCTAAGCACTGAAAAGGACACTGATGGGAATGAGTCTCAGTTTCCACCCTGTAATAGACCAAAACTCTATTATGAAGGAATCAGTGCTTCTCAAAATGTGGCTCACCCACTCCCTACATAAAAAGGTTCAGATTCCGAGGCCACACCCCAAACCCAATGCATGAGAATCTCCAGGTTGGAGCTCAGAAATGTGCATTTTTGACAAGTTTCTCAGTGACCTTTATGCCATGGGGAGAATATTTTTCTTCCTTCCTGATATGGTAGTTGTTAAGATACAGTTAAGACAACGTGAGATACTGTTTTGACAGCAGCAGGGCACCATTTCAAAGGCCTGTGGTGGGCGTCTCTTTACCAAAGTGTGTCATTCATTTCTGTCCTATTCAAAAATCATATACTTTGTGCATTAAGCTCATTCCTGTCCCACCCTAGAAGAGGCACACCTGATTTTTAGGCGATTCCTACTGACGGTGCGACAAAGAGGCACATGCAAGCTTCAGGTATTACTCACATCGTTACTGTAAACTCCACCCAGAGTCTGGAATCTGGTGTCACTCCAGTTCCTTACATCACCACCAACTTTGATCAGGAGCCAGAAAAAGTAGGAAGCATCTGGAGGTCAAAATCTGAGCTGGCCCCGGGCAAGATAGTGAAGGGAGTGAGTTCTGTCTGTGGTGTCTCCTGCCTCTCCTTTTCCTGCTTTTCTCTATTCCTCACCCCCACGTCAGGGGCCTTCTTTAGCCAAGACACCTTCCCTGGTCAGCAAAAGAACTGATGGATGTTGATGACTTAACAGTTTACCTTCTCAGATTTTTGTTAAAAAGAGATAGAAGATGAGGCAGTGCTAAGTGAAAGAGTGAATAACCAGTGGTGGAACCGTGGGCCACATGACAAGCAAGCAGGTGATATTTTTAGGTGGAGGAATCTTTCATGTCCCCTACCATGTTCCACACAGGTGGCTCCCCATGACTGCGGATTTTCCTAGGGACAACCATGGCGACTAGGAGAATTGACTAATCACTCTGGGTACCCAGAGGACACCATCCAATGGCCAGACTACCAGAACTCATTACAACCCAGAAGAGAGAAAGACCATAATATAGTTACCATGAGTGGATCTCAGGCTGTGGCTAATTTGAGCTTGGGAAACTTTCTGAGCTGGCCTTGCTCCAAGGCCACAGAGCACTGCAGTGAACCCTCCAGGACTCGGATGGCGCCCAGAATCCTCTCCAGTGTGGGCCAATCGCCGCCTCCACCCATATCCTGATGGGACACAGTGGAGGAAAGGTCATGTGGAAAAGGGAAGTAGGTTCACACAGCAGAAAGAATCCCGAGCTGATGTTCAGGGAAACCTGGGGTCCAGACCCACGGCTGCCATGAATAAATGGGGGCAACACAGGCGGTGGCTGACCCAGCCAGAGGCTCCATTTCCTTAGATTAAATGCCCTGAATTTAAGACTTATTCCAGTTCTGAGGATTAATTACCCTATGTACCAAAATAAACAACAGAACGTTACAGATTCATGATGATGAGGAGATATGGATTGTTATGGGACCAGAAAGTCAGGATTTTTGCAAGATTTTGTGCTTTTTTGGCTGAAAGTGTAGTCCCTGAAACCGGTAGCATTGGCCTCCTCAGAACTGGTACAGGTTCCCAGGCCCCCGCTACTGAATCAAGAGTCCACATTTCAACAAGATGCCCAAGTGGTTCAATCGCACATCACAGTTTGAGAAGGCCCCATTTAATGTGTATAGCACCTATCTGAGCATCACAGTGCGTTAAAGCTTGTATTTGCTCCTCATGACCCCAGAATAAGCTCAAACTCCAAAATGAAGTTTGAAGTCCTCTGCAGTCTGGTCTCCGCCTCCCTCTCCATCTTTGTCTCCTAGGAGTTCTCCCTTTGATCTCTCTTGATCTCTCTACTGCAGCCATGAGGGCTTCTTTTGCTGCATTGAGCAGGCCACATAAACATCAGATGTGAAATTTCCTTGGCCTGGAATATTCTCCACAAAATCATCCCCTTTTGTTGACTCCTCTGTTATTCCTGCAACAAATATTTAGGGAGAATTTCCTGTGCCAGGCACTCTTCTGAGAATGCATCTTGGAGCTGACCTCCCAAGCTTACAAATTTCAGCTTAAAGTTATCTCTCCATGGGTGGTTTCGCTGACCCTAGAGAAGTTTAAATTCCTGTGCTCTATACTCAAAGCCACCTGTACACCTCCTTTTGCAACACATTGTGTTTTACTGTAGTTCTGGTTTAACATCTTTTCTTCATGTTGCACTGAAACCCCATGAGGACAGCCCCGTATCCTGCAATACCCAACTTACCAGCTGGCACAAAGAGGTGCTTCGTGCATATTTATTCATAGGTGAAAAGGTTTCCAAGGCAGGAGGGCCATGGTCAAGATACAAAGAAAGAATTGTCAAAGTGACAATGGAATTTTGTGGCTCTCATCACAGACACAAGAGAACAGCTTTTATACATGACTCTCATTTATTTGATCTAAACTTCCAAAGAGATTATCTGTGCTCACATTGTGTGCCCTTTGGGTAAAGAAAGTCTGAATTGGCATTCACAGAGGAATTCCTCTCTGCTCAGATCTGACTGCGATCCAGGCCTCCCTCTCCTTCCAATGAGAAAACTTCTGAGACTGTGGGGTGGAGTCGCGAGGGGCGTCCAGCTGGGGTCAGGACCACATGCTTCTGTCCTTGGGTCCTGGAGGGAGGTGCTACTGCTTGCTTCTCAAGGCCAGGTGGTGGAAGCCAGCCTCAGATGTATGTGAGACGAGCTAGTCCCTGCAGAAGAGCAGAAGGCTAGGGCAGGAGCAAATGTGCAAAGACAGAAGTTCAGGGATTTGGAAAATCAGATTTTACTTACGGACAGTGGAACATTAAGGGTTATTTTTAAATTGATGAATGGGGACAGTGAATAAATGAGAGGATGCTCCCTTTCTCTCTCCCTTTACAGGTGGCTACAGGGCAAGGAGCCATAGAAACTGAAGAAAGTTTCTACTGGACATCAGAGACCATAGGAACTGACCCGTAGAGCCCCTTGACTTTACTGGTTAGGTTCAAAAGCTAAACCCCAAATACTAGGGCTAGTGCTTCTTTCAGTGTCCTCTTACCCTCCTCTCTTCTTTCTTCATCAGTCCTGAGGCAAGCAGGCCCACGCTGCTGATCCCAAGTTGACCCAGGAGTACACTAAGGCTTGGACAGCTTAGTTGATCTACCCAAGAACACAGGAACACTCCTGACTTCCAGCCCAGCATGGTTTCCATTAGACACTCATGCCACGGCATGAAAACCACAATGAGGTCAGGCAGATAGCTCTGCAACCTGGAACTCTGAGTGAAATTGGTTATGACTGCAGCTGACATACACAGCCCCATACAGCCCGGCAAGGAAGGGGGCAGAGGTCACACCAAGTCAGGACAGAGGCTGTGCCTCTGCTGTGTTCGGGAAACCTTCAGATAAATTTCTTCTCCAGCAACAACTCCCTTATGTAAACTAACCAAAAGAAAGCAAACCCAAGTTTCTGCATATTTTAATTGTTTTGTATGATTTTTGCTGGTCTTAGAGTGCTTGTGAGTCAGAAGCAATTTCAGGAAATGCTGCCCATGTCACCAGCTGGAATCAAGGTTCCTGTTCTGCAAGAGGCTTCAGACGCAGGCACATGTTTGAGCATGCACGCACGCGCGCACACACATACACACACACACACACACACACACAAGCTCTCACACATGCCTACACTCACATTCACAAACTGGCACATTCACATACACTCACTGGCATCCACTCACACGTAAACTCATATACACACACATTCCCACATGCAGTGGCACACATACTCACACATACCTACACCATATCGACAAATTCACATACATACACATACTCACTTATACAAACACACATGCTCACATATACTCTCACATAATACACACACACAAACCCACATACACCCACTCATACTGCCTCATATACACACATATACTCACATGCATACTCATGCACTCACACATACACACCCACACACGTGCACATGCATGCACGTGCAAACACACAGAGCTAAGACTTAGCTGTGGCCAAGTCTTCCTGACACTAAATATAAGCATGATGTGCTCGGTGCAAAAGGCACTTGTTGCATGAGAATTAAAACTGGATCAAGTCCACTGATTATTTAGCTATTTCCAAATATCTGCATGTTTTGCTTTGTGGACATCTGAATAGTTGGCTGGGGCAAGCTTTTCTCTGTACCTCCTTCCCTCTGGGGACGTGTGAATCAGTTGTTCCTAACCATCCCTTCCCACCAAGGCAGAGCATGGGAAGTGAGGTCAGTTCACTGTCTCCGTTGCAAAAGGTACACATAAAATTGCCAATTCAAAGGACAGGGGACTGAAGGGACTTTGCAAAGTGACAGCTGCAGCCCCCTGCCTCAGAAGGGGCCATCCTTCCAGAGGAAGAGAGGCCGACAGCCCTCCCTACTCCGTTCCCACCTTCTCATAAGTCCTCAACAAAGGTCTGGAAGCCTTCACACGTTCTAACTTTTCCACAGGGGTACATCCCAGGTCACATCACACTTCCCCAGGGACTTTGAATCTCTGCAGAATCCAGGAGTCTAGGATACAACGATGGCTCTCTGTCTATGGGAAAAAAATTCTTTCTGTAAAATGTGATACAACATACTATACAAAGGGTATACACAAGCCATATTTACTCTCATCTAGTTGTATTTGTCCAGTGTTTTCTATTTTGTTGTGTCTGTTTCCGTTTGGCGTCTATCTGCCTCAGTTTCATCTCCCTCAGATTGTAAACACATAGAAGAAGAAAACTTTCTCCAGGCAACAGTGAGTATAAGAGTCCCAGAAATTAAGCCCTCGATTAGGGCTTTGGGTGATGATGGTAATGATGGGAGATTCTAAGTAAATCATTGTAGCAACGAACTCTGAAGGTCTCTAAAGCTGATTTGGTTTCGGAGGAGGGCATCATTGATTTGCTTGCCTCTCAATGCTGTTCAAAGGTCAGTAACCAGGCAGCATGTTAGTGCCGCCCGTAATCTCTGTGGACAGCTTGAGAATCTGTTTCTTATGGTGTAAGAAGGCTCACTGACAGAGTGGGGAGAAAAATGAGACCCAATTCTGTTCAAAGGTCTCTGTCTTCTGAGCAGGTACTAAGGATCAGAAACAGATGAAGAATTCTCTGATATTTGGTGACAACAGGTATCTCCACTGCAGGGATATGGGAGTGAATTCCTGGAGCATGGTTCCAGTTGATATTCGTGCACTGCTTAGTACACTGCCAGGCACAGAGAAGGCCATCAATAATGCCTGTGGAATGAATGAATGAATGAATGAAGTCCTCTATCCTCTGTCATATGGGCATATTCCTGAGACATTTCCATGTGCCTCATCCGTGTGAGGGTTCAATCCTCATAGAACTCATCACTGGCCACGTCTTCCCAGCAATGAGTTCTATGAGGATTGCACCCTCATGTTCGCTGTGATCTCCCTGTAATGCTGTCTTGAGAGCATGTGATGGAAATCCCTTCAAAAAAGAAAGGACTTTTCTTTCTTACCCCCAAACACCGTTCCCCTGAATACAGCTTTCTATTACAGAGGATTCCAGACTTGCTTCTCATTCCTCTGCAGGGGTCGCTGGCCTCTCTATGCACTCCACCATCTAGACTGTGAGCTCCTTAAGACAGAAAACGAACAGCTTATTTATACCCCTCACCTCCAGAGCTCAGCACACTGAGGGCATCCAATACACAGCAACTGACAATGAGCTTTTTCCAGGGAAAATGGAATGTGAGTGGGAGGAGGACTACAACTAGCTTGCTCAGTCAATCTAATGACATCCATTGCAAAACCTCAGGGTTCCTTGGGAAGAAGCTGCATTTCCTGGAGATAGGCAATGTGGAAAGGTTGCCACAGCTTCTGGCTGAGCAGGTATGTGGAAGATGGTTCTCGTTTGCTCAGCAGGGACAGTCCACAGGCGTAGTGATTGCCTGCGGACCCTAGAGCCAGACTACCTGAGTTACGCCCTGGCTTTCCCCTCATTCGTTTTATGACCTTAGAGAGGCCCTTTAATCTCGTGTTCCTTGATTTTCTTATCTGTAAATGAGGCAATAATCACAGAGAAGAATAAACGAGTTCATATAGGTAAAGGACTTAGATCATGGCCTGGCCCACACTAAGTCTGTAAGAAATATTCGCTAGTATGATTCTCTTTGTGCATGAAGGAAGTGGGGATCGCTTACCCTGGAAGGAGACTACTTTAGATCTGAAGGACCATGGTCTCAGTTGAACTACTGAGCTTCATCCATTTTTGGACTTCTGTCCATTCTCTAACAGGTCTCCCTGTCCCCAGCCTTGCTCTTTCTGACACCTGCTTCACCAAGTCTCCAGGATCACCTTTCCAGCATGCAGGTCTGACCACAGCACTGTCTTCTTGAAAGCCTCTGCTGCCTCTGTCCGCAGGATGCACTCTCGGCTCCCAGCTCGGTGCTCGGTGCTCAGTGCCCTGCCGGGTATGATCTTGGCCATGGCTCCTGTTTCACCTCCTGCCACTTTCCACCTCTCCCTACCAATGGGCTCCAGGAGCACGTGGAGTTTTGAGCTTCCTCCCACACATGATGGTCTTGCGCCTCCCAACGGCACTGCTCCTGCTGTCAGAAACGGCCCCTTCTCCACTGCAACCCCCTCCTCACCCTCACCCTCACCCTGCTGTGTGACCAGCAAGCTCCTGCTCTTCCTTCAGAGCACACTTGAGGAATGGGGAAGCTGTCTTAGATGCTGTTAGGGCTGAATCATCTTCCCCAGAATTCGTAGATTTGATTTCTAACCCCCAGCACCCCAGAATGTGACTATACTTGGAGATAGGGCCTTTAAAGAGGAAGTTAAAATGTGGCCGTTGGTTTGGGCCCTGATCCATTCTGACTGGTGTCCATATAAAAAGAGGAAACTTGGACACGTGAAGAGACACCAGGATACAGGCACAGAGGGGAAGACCACGTGCAGACACTGCAGGAGGTGGCCGTCTGTAAGCCACAGGGCCTCAGAGGAAACCAGCCCTGCCAGCACCCTCATCTTCGACCTCCAGCCTCCAGAACTCTAAGGAAATCAATTTCTGTTGCTTAAGCCACCCAGTCTGAGGTATTTTGTTATGGTAGCAGAGCAAATTAATACACATGCCCACAGAATAGCCTTGATTTAGGTGCTCCCTATAAAACATACGCTGCCCATGACATAGGCAGCTCCTATTAGGCAGGGCTCAGAGATGCTCTTTATTCTTCACGCTAAGTCCTGCACAACTGCTGGAAACGTGTGTTAATAAACATCACAGTCAAGAACTTCTCAGTGAGCACGTGAGCACATGGGTATTCTTGGTGTCTGGGGATACATCCAACTCTCAAAAGACTAGTCTCGAAAGACTATTTTATTTTCTAAATGTATGTAAATGTTTGATTCTACTCTATAGAATGTTTTGCTATAAAAATGCCTTGAATTTCAAGTTACTGGTCAAAATTATTTAACTTTTACGAGCCTGACCTGGGAGTGAAATTGTTAAGGACATGTACCGTGGTATCCGATGGTCTTTCCTGCCTCCTTTGTGTGGACATGCTTTTGAGAGTTCCTGGACAAGCAGTCGCAATAGGCAGGAAATATGTGGGACATTCCAGGAGCTGTTTTATGGAGAACATAGAGCAGAGGGAGCTAAGGACACCCAGAGACCAAGACTGACAGCCCATGATGAGAATTCAGAGGTCCGAAAACTTCCTGCGGGCGGCAGATGCTGTGCTAGGGGTTGCTGGCAAAAACACCCTGCTATCTACAGTAGAGAAGGGGGACGATGTCGTGATATCCACAGATTTAGCATATGCATCAGTAACCTGTGACCAAGAAAAGCTGGACATCAGCTGCTTGGAGAAAGTGGGTAACATGGCTAATCTGTTAAAGAGGGAAAATAATACGCACAGGATTATTTTAGAGTTAATTGAAAAAGCACATAAAAGAGCTTAGCACATACTAATAAGTGGAAATTATCATTATCTTTATAATCATAATCATGATTGCCCCATGAGTACTCAATATTAACCCCCACAAATATTCAGAAGGGAATCGTCCTAGTGGAAGTTACCATGTTCACATGTAAAGAACATTACCCTCACTGGAGGAAAGAACTTAGTAAACTGAACCCTAAATAACATGAAAGCTAATTTCTATCTTGATTAGAAATGCTTTGGAGAAGAGTGAAAGGGCAGAAAAATGGTAATGATCATCCTCATAAAATGGCTTGAATATTTCCAGCACCTGCAGTTCCATAAATGGAATTTTTAAAATCCATGTAATGGCCATTATTTTATGGGTACTTTGTAGACGTTTTTTTCCCCAATCACAACCACCCTTCAGACCCTCATCAGAATTGATGCAGGATTCTTTTTCTCCTTAACTCAGCTAGATCCAGGTTCTTGTCTCACTACCAGGAAAAATCAGGCATTCAGACACTTGAAGAGTGAGGGGAATAGACTTTATTCAGTGAAAGGAAAGCTCTTAGCAAAGAGAAGGGTCCTGAAAGTAGGTTCCTGGTTGCCCCCTTCACAGCTGAATACAAGGGCTTTTACACACAAGCTGACAGGTCTGAGTTTCCTATTTGTATAACGTATGCATTCCTGGTGGCTCCATCCCATTCCCCCAGGGCACGTGTGGGCCCTTAGTTTGCTACATGTTTAGGTAAGCCCCCTGCGCAAGTTCCCTTATCTGCACAAAACATAGGTCAGAGGCTCTCTGGGGGCCCTTCCCTTACTCTCTGCCTAAAGCAAGCTGGCTAACTCCTTTCAGAATCACTATAGTTCACCCAGTCTTTACCTTAACAAATAGAACTGGGTCCCAAGCCCATTAATGCGGTGTCTGGGCTCCCCTCTGCCTCTCCCACCACCCCACACCATCCCAAATTAAGGGCTTCTGGGATGGCCTAGTTCTCCCGCCTGCCTTCTATGCATCCCAAGAGGCAGTAAGTGACTGCGCTTTGGGTGGGACTCTGCCTGGGGTCAAGTGGCTGCTCTGCAACTTTGTAGCAGCATAACCTGGGGCTGATTACTCCATTGCTGGAAGCCTTAGGTTCCTTGCAGCTAAATAAAGATGATAATAGTAACTTCCACATGAGCTGGGTTTTTAAAAATGGTATCAGACTATATGTATGAAATGTAATAAGCATTAAAGTTTTCTAAGGTAGTTGCTATTATAATCTGTGTATATCCAAACCACTTCTTCAGCATCAAACCTAGTGGGCTCTCAGATCCAATGAAGCAGTGTTGCAAAATATTTCTCGACTGCAACGACCGCCACCAAAAAGTGAGTCAGAACTCATTTCCAGGTGGCTCCAGCTAACACCTATTTTAATTGCCTTCCAAGTAGATACCTCCCAGGTTAAAAGTGTTGCCTACAGTCTAACGTAAAGTCCAGGGCCAGATATTGTTATGAAAGCCAGGTGGTCGATTACAAAATTATTTTAAAATCTTGCTCACACTCTCCTCCCCCATGGCAATGTTGAAATTGGAAGTAGCAGCAGAACAGAAGATTTTAACAAGAAGGTGTGAACCTCAGGGTTACATTTCCTGTTTGTTTCTAAATTAGGAGTTTTAGAGCCACATATCCATCACGGGCTTTCAGAAACTGAGAAATCCCCCTGTGTCCTCCTGGCCCAGCACGAGGCTCACTTCCCCTTGCTTCACCATTACCGTGTTATTTCTGGACAGGTTTGTTTGTTTCTCCAGGTGCCATCCAGATAGTCAGTGCACGTGAGTGATCTGCAGTGGAAGGCAGGGCAAACAAAGGAAGAGAGGATGGGTCCAGGGAACAAAGCGGTCCCTGCAAAAAAGAAAGCCAAACAGAGACATATGGAGTTCATCATGGAAGAGGCAAAACTTCCCAAGCTGTGCAAATGTGTATGAGTGCCGAGGGCACATTTGAAACAACTGTTTTTCTATGTGCCTTGCAAATTATTTTGTGGTTTCTGCAGAGTTCCTTTTGGGTGATTGCTTTTAAGCACCACCTAAACCCATCCCAGCTTAGCTCTTAGAAAGCAATGCCTAGAGACATTTCTGCACACTGGACAAACGTCATTTTGTAAAACTTTCATCCAAGAAATGAATGCAGGGACAATTCTCACGTAAAGTGAAGACTAACCCCTGCAGTTTATGATTGCATCTCCACTGCATGGACCAGTTAGAAATTTCAGGAGGAAGAAAACCAGCCAAATAATTGACATTGTGTAGACAAAATGGTTAATGGAGTTATCGCTTCTTTTGTTAACATCGTGTAAATGCAGATTGAGTGAAATGGCTTTTACTGAGTTACTTGAGCTACTTCAAATCACATATAACTGTGCCATCCAGTGGTACCTATCCTCAAGGAAGAGGCTGTAATGAAAAAGCCACAGTCAAGCACTCGTTCCCCAGAGACAGCTGGTGATTATACTGTAATTACAATCATGTGTGGGGGTGACTTGGCGGAGTCACTGCTGGGCATCCTCTGTCTCTTTTCTGTATGTAAGAATCAATCAGAAGTAACCAGAGAGGCAACACTAGCCAGCGAATGTACAGACGCAGAACATCTTTCCTTTGAAGCTAGAACTTCTCTGACCTCGGGCATCATTGATTTGCTTTCAAATCCCAGAAGTGTCCCAGAAGGGTCAGCAGGGATGGTTCTAGGGGAATGTTTTCTTACTTGGTAAATTTTTCAAGAATGAGAAATGGAAACACCCACAGAACTCAGCGGTCTTCTGCATTCCCCTTTCACCTGGTTCTCCTTTGAAAGCAAATCTATAGCAGGCATTAAATAGGTTAGTGGGTTGGGGGAGGAAAAAGAAGGGTTAGTCTACATTTCCTGCCCTGGAACGGACTTCATGAATTCTACGACTAAACTGGGAACCATTTTCAAGTGTAATTACCAGGAGGCAGAATGTTTTATCAGAGTTTTGAAGCTGGTCTGGAGGTCCATCCTGGGCTACAGGTGACTATGAACACAGCAAAATTGGGCCAAGAGAAAAAACCCGGAACAATTGAATAGAAAGTGGTCACATGATGAATTATCAAAAGAATAACAACAGGTGAAGCAAGAATGCTGAGACCTGTGCTGGCAGGATCAGTGTCTACAAGAAAACCGTGTGAAGAGTTGAGTAGGAAATCTTTGCAAGTGAGTCTAGGACTGAGGCGCCTGGGGGGACACTACAGAGGGGTTAGGGCTTTGACTAAGCTTTTCCAAACCTCAAGTCATAAATTTTTGTACACCGAAAACCCTGAATGTGAAAAATAAGTCAGCAATGACCCGGACTAAGGACTACATATTATATCCCAAGACTGTATGTAAAACTAAGCCCTATGGATTCCATTCAGTAAATGCAGAACCAAGTGCCTAGTGGATGCCCAAGTTGTGTTACTGTGGGGAACAATCCAAGACAAGGTCCTTGACTCTCAGATGTTTAAAATCATATCTCCATCCAGACTTTCCAGGTGGCCGTTCCAGCATAACGGATCCTCACAGAAAACTGGTGAATGGGATTAACCTTGTAGTCTCAGAACACTATTAAATTATTTTGTAGTCCCAGACTTTCTACCATCAATATGAGAAAGTTAATTTTTAAAGGCAATGATTCCCTTCTCTGTAACAATTCTTCTTACAGCTTCGGTAACATCAAATTTCTCATATGCAAGAGAGGCCAGCAAACCCAGCTCTGAGCGTGCGAATCACTCATGCATTTCAATGAACAGAGCTCATGATTCCTGTTACCTTCCCAGCTTGAAGAGAAGATATTGTAACTTGGAGGCATACTGTAACATCTCCCATTCATAAGCATCTTTCCCCAAAATGTGTTCCATAGGTATTTTGCAAAATTAGCGTTCCATCATCAAATGTTTAGGAAACAGGATTAAGCTGAGTTTAAAAACATTAACACATTTTAAGTCAAAATTTTTCTTAAGCATAAGTTCTGAGTCTTTAATGTACATTGTGAATCGGTAAGTGGAGAATGAAGTATTTTTCAATCTTATTTGACCATGGAACCTTTCCTCATAAAAACGATTTCCAGAACAACTAGTCCATGGAACACACTTTGGGGACCCCTGTGTCAGGGGCTCATGCCCAAGAACATGCTCTCCTGCAGACTTCATGCACCCACATGGAGAGTGCTCCTCAAAGTGATTCCAGACGAGCTGGGCCCCTGGCAACCCTGTGCTACTATGAGCAGTTCTACTTATGATGAAAATGTCTGTGACTAATATTCATTATGTTTTCTCCAAATATTTTTTCTTGTGGTCACAAGACTTACTTTCTACCCAGATCTCTTGTTTGGATGTGATGAGGAAGCAGAGCTTGGTCTCTTGGGTTCCATCCCCAGTTCTGTGTTGGCACGTTACTCCATGTCACGTTTAGCTGACCGGCCCACCGGGAACACTTCATCCTTTTCCTCCGAGGGAGGTGATGGGGCTTGGGATGTAGATTCAGCCCTTAGCAGGACCGTTTTGCACCGAGAAAAGCGTGTTCCCAAGTCCCAGACGACTGAACCCCCAATTCTAAAGCACTGTGTGGGCTCCAAAGGATATGTGGATAGAGACCATCGCTGACTCAGCACTTCCTGTCACCACCCCTGGAAAAACAAGCCCAAGAGCTGATTCCAGACGGCGGGTCAGCATCTTCTGTGCAGGAGACAGCACATGGGGTTTAGTCAGCCTCCGCCTCAAGTCCTCCCGCCTAAGTGACAGTCGTGGTGGCGGGAGGCACGCTTCTGGCGGGAAGCTGTGGCTCTCCCCTAGTTGGCTGCCTCGCTACTTCCGTCTCTGGTGAGGACTCTGCCAATTTGGGAAGTGTGGACTCAGGTCCCAAAGAGTCAGATGGGCTGAGGCCTGGTTTCTATCTTGTTCTTGGAGACGTGAAGTCTGGAAACCACAGTCCATCTGTTTTTCAGGGGTTTTTTGTTTGTTTGTTTAAAACAACACCTATTCAAACATTAAGAAGGAAAGACAGCCGTGTGAATGTTCTGTAAGGCAGATATGGGAGAGTGGCCGCAGTCTGAGTACACGTGTCCACCTGGAGGCCAGGAGGGGTGATCCACAGGTAGGAGAGGCCGTTCCCACAGGGCTGGGCAGCTGCACAAACACGCAGCACGTTTCTGCAGAGCTCAGAGAGCCTGGCGAAAGTAAATGGATGAAGTCATGCTGGCAGGCGTGTGTCACCCTCAAGTAATTAGGACCCTTGCCCAGTCACCTCCCAGACCCAGCCTAGCACACTCACAGGTGTGTTGTCCTTCCCCAGCTGGCATAACAAGGCCATGCCAGCTCGGAGGCCAAAACAGCCCCGGGCCATCCAAGACTAATAGGGCCAAGCCATAGAAGCCAAGCCAGGAAGAGGAGAGAAGGCTCTCCTCCACAAAATGAAAATAAATTGCAAAATGGCATTGTGTGTGTGGTTGCCCTGGAGAAGAAGGATCTGGGGAGAAATAAAAATAGAAACCCTGTCAAGGCTCTTCAATGAGGTTCGTTCCTGCACAGCCAGGTGGTCCCAGGGCAAAGGGCGGGAGTGAATCGCCATGGTGCTGGGACACACAGGAGAAAGAACCAGAGGCAAACCTTGCCTGGGCCCCAGACCCTCCGTAACTCAAGAGAGGTCAGGGAGACAAGACCTCCAGCACTCCTGCGCTTTGTTGGACAGATTTTTCATTGATCGTCTGATTTATGAGATAGATGGGATTACTGATTAATTGCATTTCATAAATGAGGAAACCCAGGACCAAGAAAGCGTGAGGCTTCACATTTGCTCCACCAGTAACTGGGGTAGATGGGATTCAAGCCCGCGCCTCTCCCACCACGGCATTTGTGCTTTGTTTTTCTGCTAATGGTTCGGGTCACAAAAGCCTTCAGTGAGCAAGCTGTCCTTTTCCTGTTGGAGCGGTTGGAGAAGAAGGGGCATATGCTTCCCAAAACCTGCTCAGAAGGTCACACGTTTTGACTTACCCTGTTCTTATCCCTACTCTGTCAGGTTAGGCTGCAGAGGGGATGAGCTGAATTTGCTGTGGGGAGCTCTGAGGGGTAACCCAAGGTGTGCAGTGGGGGCGAGGTGGGGAGACATGATGGTTTCATCCTTGCTCACCTCTGCCCACCCTCCCCTCACCCTCTAGCCCAGTGATTTCACAAAATCACTGGGTTCCTCCGAAATCCCAAGAAAGGGGTTATGGGTGCTTGCCATTAAGGCCACCCAGAACCTAAGGGTTTGTGCTGTTAAAGTCTCCACAGTGGAACCCCTGCGTTCAGATCATCCTGGATGGTCCTGTGGTTTTGTGCTGATCACTCACATTCCTGGCATATTTTTTGGTGACTTTATGTTTTTGCATAGAAAAAGCTGTCCTTGTGTTTGTGTCCCGTCTTACACCTTTGGAGGCACTTAGCTAAAGATATTTCAGAATTTGCCAGCATTGCTAATCTACTTACAGACAACTGGCATTCAGGGATGTTTTCTGTACGTATGAGAGCTGTCGATGAAGAGCACAGTGATGGCTTTCTGTCCTCATGGGACGCAGCTCCGTTTTGTGTTCTCTGCAGCTGATACGCCTCATCTCAAGAATTTTAGTCTACTGGGCGTTGCTCTAATTGTCCCGTCTAATGATCTCTTCCTTTTCCTGCCTAGAACTGTCTCCATTCCCTTGCTCCTATTAACCCATTTCTATCTTGCCCTTTCTATTCCTCACCATTTCTGCTCTTTATTTTCATTTAGATAAAAATGAACATTGCTACATTATTTCTATTGACAACTAATCACAGCTGTTTCCACAAGGCTCAGAAAACTGGCCAGTCGTGGTACACTCATCAAAACTATCAGAGGCCTCCACTTTCAAGGGCGAACAACACAATTAAGCAAAGTTTATGGAGCGTCCACTAGTCACTGGTGCTCTCTCTTCAGCTAAGAGTGACCCAGACACACCAGCCAAGGGAATTTAAGTGGGCACAGGCAAGGTATCCTGTGTGCAGACCAACTCCCACTCTGCAGTCCAGAGGCAGTGAGAGCATGGGGCAGCTGCCCAGGGCCCTCAGACTGGGCTTGATAAGTGAACTCTGTGAGGAAGCATCTTCTTCCCTTGTGCCTGCCTCCACTTTCCTTCCTTTCACCCCATACTGTCTGAGATTTCACCCAAACAGCCATCTAACTCCCTTTGCATTTTGGCTCAACCCTTAAATAACCTGAGAGACCTTTGGAGGTCAGGTATGTCAAAGAAAGATGATCAGGGAATGCAGAGACAGATACTCAAAGGTGAGAAAGGGGAGGAACTGAATACACTCAGGTGGGGATAAGCCATAGAAACACAGAGTAGTCCAGCCTTGGGTGTAGCCAGGAATAGCAAGCTGAGCCAGTGGGAAGAAGGAATACTGGAGCAACTAAGAGAAGGAGAGATAGCAACCGAGGATGTGAGAACGCCCAGCTCCATGCCTCCTCCTGGGTGTCTATTTCAGGAACAGTCACCCTTAGAAAGTGACTATTTTCAAAAGAAATGGCAGAGAAAAATCAGGGGCCCGAGTGGCTGGAGAGAAGAGCTATTCAGAGACCTTGTTTGAGGTCATCCGGCACAAGAAAAAGAGGACAAAGGAGACCCTCTGTGTCTCAATAAGGGCCACATGTTGGCAGCAGCTTCTCTTGTGCTCTCTCAGGAATTTAAAACCCCACATGAACACTCAAGTGGAAAATCCCCAGAGCCCCTGTTCTGTGTACTGAAGTAATTCTCCCTTCTGCATTCACATTGGCTAAAGGCTTTCCTGGGTTCTAGAAATAATTTTATTTCCATAACAGACATGCGTATCTCTTCGGGTGAAGGTCTAACACCAGCCTAAAAAATCCGAGACTTGGTTTTTCATTCTAGATCTCAACTGGGTGCTCTCTGACAAGTCATCCTCCACACACTTCCTGGAGCACCTCTTACAAGCCAGCTACGTTGCCTGGTGCAGAAAATTCAGGGGTAAATAAAACGCTCTATCCCTGGGCTTCCATTTTATCTGTAAGATAAGAGAACTGGAGAGAAGTTATCCAAAATCCTTCCAAAATCCGTTTTTCTAGCCAAAGAAGACTAGCCTGGGGAGACACTATGAAGCAAGTTTTGTTGCCATCTCTACTTCCACTTAGTAAAAAAAAAAAAAAAAAAAAAGTCAAATCCATGGTTTCAGCTATTTGATATACAGTCATTCTCACCAAAGATAAGTTTTATCTTTTTAAAATACATATACTAGCCATTTGGAAGCTATCACATACATGAGCTTGTGATTTCCAGGCACTCCATAAATCATTGTATCTTCCCAACTGACATTAATAGGATGTTTCTCAGTTCCATATTTTTGTGCCTGATCAATATTGCTAGTTACAACCATTTACACTCAGTCTTCTCTACCAAATCAGAATATCTCCACTGTTTTTCAAACTAATGTGCACCTCTATTTTAGACAGTACCTGACTGCCAGGGGTTCACATCAAATTCAGGCATACTGATTTAGATACCTAGAAATGACACACAAAAATCTCAATAGAAGGAGTAAAAGCTGGAGATATATGATGTAGCAAATGCTTTGTAGGGCAGGCAAACAATCCATTTTGTAGTAACCAAAAGTAAACCAAGGCTAGGCATGTTGAGAAATGAAAATCTGGCAAAGCAAGAATGTACAGGGACTTGCAAAACTATAACAGAGGTCTGCAAAGATAAGAAATGACGATTTCTCATCTTAGTCTTCATGGCTGAAGAAAAACATATATGTAGAGGTTTGAGAATTAAGACAAAATCACTGAGATCTGGAAGGGAGGTGGTTAGGACAGAAGAGCACTGGCTTTGTCTTCCAAGAGACCTGGGTTTGAATCCAGCTCTGCTGTGTATTTGACATTTTAATACAGATAAGTTATAGACTTTCTAAACCTTATTTTTTCTTAATAATACTTCATAGGATTGTGAATATTACATGAAATTGTATATATAAAGTGCTTAGCCCAGTGTCCCACAAGTGGATAGAACCTGTGTTAGCCAATTCTTACATTACTATAAAGAAATACCTGAGACTGGGTAATTTATAAGAAAAGATGTTTAATTGGCTCATGGTTCTGTAGGCTGTATAGGAAGTACAGCACCCGAATCTGCTTCTGGGGAGGCCGGAAGAAACTTCCAATCATGGTGGAAGGTGAAGGTGGAGCAGGCACTTCACATGGCAGAGAAGGAACAAGAAAGAAAGAGGGGAGGCGACACATACTTTTAAATGACCACATCTTGTGTGAACTCAGAGTGAGAGCTCACTTATCACCAAGGGGATGGCCCAAGACATTCATGAGGGATCCACCCCTATAATCCAAAGGCCTCCCACCAGGCCCTACCTCCAACATTGGGGATTGAAATTCAACATGAGATTTGGTAGGGACATACATTCAAACTGCATCAGAACCTCAATACATGGTAGTGATTATCTACAAGATCTTTTCTGAATAAAGCATTTTACAATATATTATATGCACTTACATACATGCATATATATATATATATATATATATAATGTATGGCTATGTATTTTAAGACTTAAAAACTTTTGACGAGGAGGTTCCAACATTAAACCAACAAAGTCTAAAATTCGTGCATACAATAAACCATTTTCCACTTTGTAATAATTACCTTCCTAAGCAGTGAATACAACTTTTAATATACATGTTTAAAGCGGCAACTTTTTGTCTAAGCACTGTTTAGCTGCATCCCATAAATTTTCATATGTTGTCTTTTCATTTTCATTCAGTACAAAATATTCTTTAATTTTACATGCAATTTCTTCTTTGATCCTGAGTTATTTAGAAACGTGTTATCTAATTTCCAGATATTGTGAAGGATTTTTCAAGATTCTGTTACTGATTTTGAATTCAACTCTATTGTGATTGAAGGGCATACTTTGAATGACTTCAATCTTTTTATGTTTGTGAAAACTTGGTTTTTTTTTTTTTTTTTTT
>NW_012114455.1:6301884-6328712 GCF_000951035.1 Colobus angolensis palliatus | reverse complement strand
GGGTTCAAGCGATGTTCCTGCCTCAGCCTCCTGAGTAGCTGGGATTACAGATGCCTGCCACCACACCTGAATGACATTCGTATTTTTAGTAGAGACAGGGTTTCACCATATTGGCCAGGCTGGTCTCAAACTCCTGGCCCCAGGTGATCCACCTGCCTTGGCCTCCCACAGTGCTGGGATTATAGGCGTGAGCCACCGCACCTGGCCGAAAACTTGTTTTAAAGCCTATCGTATGATCTATTCTGAAGAAACTTCCAAATGCACTTGAAAGAATATTTTGCTGCTGCAGGGGAAGTGTTCTATACATGTTAGTTAAACCACCATGTCAACTGACAGGTTTTTTTTAACCTTTTCTCTTTACTAATTTTCTCTCTACTTGCTCTATCAATATCAAGGGTCTTAAAATCTTGAACTATAATTATTAAATTGTCTACCTTGCCTTTCAATGTCCTTTGCTTTTACTTTATGTATTTTAGAATCCTTTTGTTAGGTACAAATATATTTAAAATCGTACGATGGCTGGTCAGTTCAGTTGGTTAGAACATGGTGCTAATAATATCATTATATCTGCCTGAAGTATTGACTTGTTTATGCTTATGAAATGTCCCTCTGTATCTCTAGTAATATTTATTTTCTAAAAGTCTATTTTGTTTGATATTAATATATCTTCTCCAGCTCTCTTATGATTACTGTTTGTACAATATATCTTTTCCATTTCTTTTACTTTAAATTTAATTGTATCTTTGCATTTCAAGTATGTCTTTTGTGGTCAGCACATAATTGAATCTTTCTTTTGTATCCCATCTTCCAATCTTTAGATTTTCATTACAGTGTTTAGTCAATCTAATGGACGATTTAATATGATTATTGATAGGATTGGACTTATGTCTGACATTTTGCTGTTTGTTTTAAATATAGTTTGTGTCTTTTTGTTGTTGTTGCTCCTCTGTTACTCCTTTACCGCTGTCTTTAGGTTAAACAACTATTTTTGGTGTATCACTTCACTATTCTGTTGATTCTTTATTTTCTTTGTGTTTGCTATAGGAATTAAGGTGTACTCTTAATTTATCAATGTAATTCATGTTAATACTGATTTAATTTCAGCAAAATCTAACACTGATGCTCTTATATGGCTTAATTTCATCCCGTCTCCTTATATGTGCTATTATTGTCATCTATATATAGTATCTATGTAACATTATAAACTCAGCAAAGGTGTTTTAATTATTGCTTCACAAAATCCGATGTGTTTAAAAAAAAAAAAGAAAATACATGTTTATACAATCTTATATATTGACCCATGTAGTTACCATTTCTGGTGCTCTTCATTTCTCCCTGTGGATTTGCCTTATGGTGTCATTTCCTTTCATTTTCTGTAGAATTTCTTGGAAGCTATATCTGTCAGCATAATTTCTCTGTCTTTGTTTATCTTGGAATTTCTTTATTTCACCTGTTTTTGAAGAATTGTTTTGCATTTAGAATTTGTGGTTGACAGGTTTTTTTTTGTTTGTTTTGTTTTTTTTCATCACTTTGAATGTGTCATTCCACTGCCTTCTGGCCTCCATTGTTTCAGATAAGAAATCAGGCATTAATTGCCTTGTTATTCCCCAGTTTAGGATGAGCTGGTTTTCTCTTGCTGCTTTTAAGATTTTCTGTTTGTGTTTGGTTTTCAGTTAATTTTACTCTGATGTGTATAGGTGGGGATTTTTATGTTTACCCTATTTAGAGTTTGTTGAGCTTTGTAGATATATAATTAATGTTTTTCATTAAATTTGTAGACTGTTTAGCCATTATTTCTTCAAGTATTTTTCCTGCATGTTTCTCTATCTTCTCTTTCTGGGACTCTCATTACACGTTAGTAGGTATGCTGGATATTGAGCTCTGTTCATTTTTCTTCAATCTATGTTTTTCCATGTTCTTCAGAGTGGTTAATTTCTATTGATCTATTTCAAGTTCACCAGTTATTTCTTTTGCCACCCCAAATGTGCCCATTTAATTTTTTTATTTCAGCTATAGGGTTTTTAAATTCTAGAAGTTCCATAGGTTGCTTATTATTGCTTCTGTTTCTCTATTGAACTTTCCTATTACAGTGTCATTATCATCATACTTTAATTTTTAAAACACAAGAGCTGTTCTGAAGTCTTAGTGTGCTAAATATATTTGGGTGCACTCAAAGTCAGTTTCCATGGATTGTTTTTTTTTCCTGAGTGTGGATCACATTTTCTTGTTTCTTAGAGTATCTCATGATGTTTCATTGAAAACTGGACATTTGGCTGTGCATGGTGGCTCATGCCTGTAATCGCAACACTCTGGGAGGCCAAAGTGGATGGATCACTTGAGATCACAAGTTCAAGACCAGCCTGGGCAACATGGTGAAAACCTGCCTCTACAAAAAAAAACACACAAAAATTAACCAGGCATGGTGGTGCGTGCCTGTAGTCACAGCTACTTGATAGGCTGAGGTGGGAGGATGGCTTTAAGGGAGGAGACCACCCTTCATATCGTCTTATGCCCAATTTCTGCCTCCAAAGAAAGAAGAAGTAAAAACTACAAGGCAGAAATGAAATCTACAGGCAGACAATCTGGCACCGCACCCTGGGCCTGGTAGTTAAAGATCGACCCCGACCTAATCAGTTATGTTATCTATAAATTATAGACATTGTATAGAAATTTACTGTGAAAATCCCTATCTTATTTTATTCCGATCTAATTACTGGTGCGTGCAGCCCCACGTCACGTACCCCCTGCTTGTAAAATTAATCACAACCTTCTCACACACACCCCCTTAGAGTTGTGAGCCCTTAAAAGGGACAGGAATTGCTCACTTGGGGAGCTCAGCTCTTGAGACAAGAGTCTTGCTGATGCCCCCGGTCGAATAACCCCCTTCCTTCTTTAACTCGGTGTCTGAGGAGTTTTGTCTGCAGCTTGTCCTGCTACATCTTGAGCCTGGGAGGTGGAGGCTGCAGTGAGCTGAGATTGCACCACTGCACTCCAGCCTGGGTGATACAGCCAAGACTTGTCTTAAAAAGAAAACAAAACTGGACATTTTAGATTAATATTGTAACAACTTTGGATTATGTTTTCTTCCCATGAGACAGTCATTCCTTTAAATAATTTACTCCAACCTAGTTTACAGAATCTGTTTCCCTGAGATGTGCAGCCACTGACGTCTCTGCTCAGTTTAAAATAATTCTCTATTCATTCATTAATTTTTGCCTAGCTTCCGATGTGTTGTCCTGTATCTGCTGGTTTGTCAATGATTGATAAGAGGTTGTGCTCAAATACACTAAGCCTGTAAAGTTTCTACCTTCTGCTAATAGATCTGTGTGTGAGTTGGGCGGGGCAGACGGCAGAGAGGACGCATTTGAGGTTCAGGCACTTTTCAAGTCTGTCCTAGCTATCACTTTACGTAGGTCTCCTGTAAACGTAGTTTCCCATCCAGCCGGAAAGGCACAGAGAGCTTATCTAGCCCCTATATGACTCTCATTTCCAGAAACTTCCTGTTAAGATTTTGACTAGCCCGTAACTAGCCCTAACTGGTACTGCAAACTCAGGTTAGCAGAGCTGTAAAAATTCCCCATTTATTTCCTACCACATATGCTGCTTTTCTTGATAATGCTGCCAGGAATAGGTTTGGAACCTCCATTTCAAATCAAGTCAACCCACCTCTAGCAGTACTGCTGGTTTTCATAATCAGTCCTGCCTTGCTCAAACTAGCGCACTAACCAAGTTTTAGGAGGAGTTAAGGGAGAGGGATAGTCCTAGGCAAGAAGGCTGTAGATGTCTGTAGAATCTACACTTTTCTTATCCACAGTCACAGCCGTTTTTCACCAATAACCATTTCTCAAATTGTTATGTTTCTTTGGTTGATTTTCAGAGCCCTGAGACCATTTTTTAAATAGTTTTCCCAAATTTTATACTTGTTTTTTGGGGAAGAAGCTTTGCTAAACTTCTCACTCTGCTATAACAAAATACTTCCTCTAAATAAACCTTTTAAGTCAATTACTTCAACAAGTATCAGCTGTAGATTTTCCCGATTTATCCTGTTTGCTACTCCCCAGCAATTTTCATAAGCCTTCCGCTAAAAAGCTTTTTCTGTCTATTTTGCTTTTTTTATGACTTCTTTAACCTCACGATGAAGATGGCTTAAAATGATTATAAAAGCATCTTGACTATCTTGTGTGTGCGTGCGTGTGTGTGTGTGTGTGTGTTTTTCTGACACTTTTCCTTGCATCTCTATATTCCCATAAAGCACCCTATGGCATTGTGATGTCTGGAACTCAGGGGTGCTGCTTATCTACCTACTTTGTCTCAAAAAAGTATGAATATAAATGATTATTATATACCAGATTTCAGTTGTACACTTTAACATGTGACTCCTTTAGAATTATACAAAATACTCCATTAATGAAAGCCTTATATATGCTGAAATAAATTTCACATATTTTGCAAACACTCCACCTCTTTTTTGATAATTCTTATCCCTAGCTGCACATTAGAATCACCAAAAGAGCCTCTACAGACTATCCACAATTGGACTACACCATAGATCAGTCTAAATTGGAATTTCTGGGGCTAGATGCTAGGCAGGTGTTTTAAAATCACCTGGTGTTTCTGATGTAATCCCACAATTGAGAACTAATGGTCTCTTAGTAATGCCTTGTATTATCTTTTCAGATTGGCTTCTTTTCCTCTCAACAGTCCAACTTTAACACCTTAACATAATAGGGCATCAAAAGCATGACCCATAAACTGACTAGGTTTTATCAAAATTTAATATTCCTGCTCTTTCAAGATGCTGTTAAGAAAGTGAAAAGGCAAGTGACAGACTTTTACAGTACAGCATCTATAATTGACAGTACATATATCTAACAAAGGACTTGTATCCAGAATATATATATATGAAGAACACCTGCGATTCAATAATAAGGAAACAAACAGCCCAATTTCAAAATGGGGAATGTATTTGAAAAGATACTTCATCAAAAAAGGTACATAAATAACAAATAAAGACACAGTTCCCAACATCATTAGGCATCAGAAAAATGCAAATCGATACCTTCGTGAGATACCACTACATGCATAGTAGGGTGGCAAATCTGTGGAGCCACTGGAACTCTTGTGTATCACAGATGGAAACATAAATGATTCAACCATACTGGAAAACAGTTTGGCAGCGTCTCACAAAGCTAAATATACACTTACCATATGGCCCACCCTTAGGTATCAACCTAAGATAATTAAATAAAAGCATATTTCAGCCAGGTACGGTGGCTCATACCTGTAATCCCAGCACTTTGGGAGGCCAAGGCGGGTGGATCACGAGGTCAGCCGATCGAGACCATTCTGACTAACACAGTGAAATCCCGTCTCTACTAAAAATACAAAAAAAATTAGTCGGGCGTGGTGGCGGGCACCTGTAGTCTCAGCTACTCAGGAGGCTGAGGCAGGAGAATGGCGTGAACCCAGGAGGTGGAGCTTGCAGTGAGCCAAGATCACACCACTGCACTCCAGGCTGGGCAACAGAGCGAGACTCCATCTCAAAAAAAAAAAAAGCATATTTCTACCTAGACTTATACAAGACTGTTCATAGCAGCTTTAATTGTAATAGCCCCAAACTGGGAAAAAAAATCCATAAATTGGAGAATGGATAAACCAATTGTGGTATATCTATACAGTAGAATAAAACTCAACAATAAAAAGTTGCAAACTCCTGGTCCACACAATTATGCACATGAACCTGAAAAACATTATGCCAATCAAAAGAATCCAGACACAAATGACTACATAATATGTGATTCTATTTATATGAAATTTGGGAATAGGCATAAAAATCAATAGTGATAGAAAGGACTTCGGGTTGCCTGGGCACAGTAGGAGGAGGATTATCTGCAAAGAAGCATAAAGAAACTTTTTGGGAGTAGGGGAATGAAAATGTTTTGTATATTGATTATGCTAGGTATCACAGGTCTATATATTTACCTAAACTCTTTAAACTACCATATTGGTGCTTTTTAGTACATAAAAATTATACCACAATAAACTTGATTTATAAAAAATTCAAAGCAGCATAAAATGAAATAATGTACATACAGTATTCAGTACAGCTGCTATCACATGGTAAGTACTTCACAAATGTACTGCTATGTGTAGTGAACTAACATGAGGATGTCTGAGATTCATTAACTCCCTTTCCTGGAGAACTAGAACTGCAAATTCTCTAGCAGTTTCCCAAACCCTTTAATATCAAGGACCTAGTAGTAGGCACACTTATTCCACAAGGAGACAATAGATAGGGACAGGCATAGCAAAGACAACTACTTTTAGAAATAGCCAGGTATGTTATGCAATATTGTTGCTATTGTTGCTATTGCTTTTTTGTTTATTTGATCCTGCCCTTATTATTTGGCTAAATTGGTGAAGTTTATTATACATGTCTTGAGAAAAGAGGTACTGCAGTCAGTGGCCAGGTTTGGAAGCTTGGGCTCTATTCTAGCTCTGGAATCCTGCCCAAATGAGTTAATTCCTTGAACTTTACTTTTGAAAAGTAGGTTCAATTTTATGATTCCTAAGATCCCTGCCAATTTAAAACTTTCAAGGTTCTGTGCACATGCATATTTATTGCAGATATCTGTGAAAGTAATTCATTTTCCACCTCTCTGACCTCTTTCTCTCTTTTAGTGCATCGTGATTCTGAACTCACTTTGCCTTTCTCTTTTTATCTACAAATAACCCAATTTTAAAATAGGAAACGTATATGAAAACAAACATTATTTACTTATGTCCCATTTCTTCAGAATCTGACTAGATAATAGGAAAGAATCCATTTATCTATTACTACCTAACAAACCAACAAACCATCTCAAAACTCAGTGGCTTAAAACAACAAGAGCATTTGTTTTGCTCATGAATCTGTCATTTGGGCAGGGCTTAGCAGGGATGGTTCATCTCTGCTCCATTTGCCAGGAGCTGGGATGGTTTGAAGACTGGAATCATCTGAAAGCTCCTGGCTTACAGGCCTGAGGCATGGATCTGGAATTCTCAAACAACCGGCGGGGGGAGCCCTCAAGTAACTTTTTCTATGTCCATAAGTTTTCTACGTGGTCTTTCCAGCATGATAGCTTCTGAGTAGCTGAATTCCTTACATGTTGACTTATGGCTCCCAATGTGTATTCAGTTGAGTGAAAAAGAGCTCTCTGGGCAGAATTTAGTTGTCTTCCCTACCCTAGTTTAAAAAAAAAAAATCAAACAGCATCAGTTCAGCCTAAGTGTATTCTTGCAAAGCAAGTCACTGACTGGACTATATTCAGGGGAAGAGGAATTAAGAGTCTGACTTTAAATGGGAAGAGTGTTAAATAATTTAAGGGCATATTTTTAAATTATGGGCAACTAGCTTGAATCAAGGTGTTTAGAAATGACAAATGGCTTGAGAGAGGATTTCCCTCTCATCTTTCATAGCATTGGCCTGTCAAGATCACTCTGTCCTACCTCAGAGGACTGGTGCTTTAGGCACTATCATGGCCCATGGTGGAAGGGAGAACACTTGAGACCCCTAAATCACAATGCAAAACTCTTCATAGTTTACCCCTTCGTAGTCAACTGGAAGAAATGGTTCATGCTAATCTCAGTTGCAGCTGCAGCTGGAAAGGAAGGGCAGGCTGCTATGTTTTGCCTTAAGTGGAGGGTCAGAGAAACAGATATTTCATCCAAACTCCGTCAACCGAAAACATACTGAGAAACAGACGAATAGTTTTGAGGGTAGCACCTTATACAGAATGAAAATGGTTCATTCAGTGACTAAAGCTAAATAAATAGTGCAGATGTTTGAGTAAATAAAACATATTTATGGCATAGATCCAATGATGATTGCAGATCTTAAATGAAGAGCAGGATTTTAGACTTATTGTCCAACACCCAGTGAATTTATAGCATTTCTCAAACTTTTCTATTAGAATACTAGAAGAGACGAAGTCTTTCTCCTCCAGCATCTGAGATAGTTGCCCTAAGGTTTTTTTTCAATTTTAAACTGTAAATATTTACATAATATATATATTCTATACCATAAGTTACCCGAGTTTTTTATGCAATATGATTTATGAATGTGATTTTACTCAAAATTATAAGGTAAAATTGATACCCTCAGAAAACAAGCCATGTTTACTGTGTGACTATTTCCTAGCCCAATTTCAGGTATTTCTTGAGCTTGTGAACCCTGTTAGAGAAGAAAGGAACTGTAAGCTCCATCGAAAAGATAATTTTAGAGTTTGAGGTAATTTCTTTTTTATGTATTCTGATTTCATACTGAGTATATAAATTATAAATTCTTAAGCTTTCTTTACATTCACCAAAATGGAAATCAAATGCTACATTTAATTGTAAGGTTATTACAGTCATAGGCCTCAAACATCTAAAGGATTCTTTACATTGTCTGATCTAAACTTCTTGTCCTTCAGATAAATATCTAAGCCCAAACATATAAAGCAGCCTGCTTATGTCACTTTCGATGCTGCTCTTTGATGTCAAATAATCAGTAAATTGTTCAAGACTAGAAATCATTTCCCATGTAAACTTTTTTTGTTTTTACTAGGTGTTTGCATTTTATATACTATTATTTAGGATTACTTTTACTTTTCCTCATTTCATAGATACATATTTTTAGAGACAGGGCCTTGCTCTGTTACCCAGGCTGGAGGGCAGTGGTGTGGTCATAGCTCACTACAGCCTAAAACTACTGGACTTAAGTGATCCTCCCATCTCTTCTTCCTGAGTAGCTGGCGCTATAACCACACACCACTACAGCTGGCTAATTTTTTTTTTTAGTTTAGTTAGTTAGTTAGTTAGTTTGCTTTTGTAGAAATGAGGATCTCACTATGTTGCCCAGGCCGGTCTTGAATTCCAGGCCTCAAGGGATCTTCCTGCCTCAGCTTCTCAAGTGCTGGGATTATAGGCATGAACTACTGTGCCAGACTCATTATAAATATTTTAAAAATATATTTTGTATGTTATACAAGGAGACTCTATTTTCAACAATAGGTGGAGAAGCTTTTATTATACTAATCTTGCCAAAAGCAATTATAAACTATGTACAAAATACAAAAACCAACTGTTTGAAAACACTGAAGAGCACTGGAAGCAAACAGAAATGTAGCTGATAGTACCTTAATAATAAGAAATTTTAAGGGATGAATTCATGCTTAACTGGCTTTTTCCTAAGAGCTTCAAATTTGATTGGAGGGTGAAACTTAGAGACAAGACGTAAAATTTTCATAGGCCTTAGGAGGAACTGATTCTATTTTTTACACAGGATGGATGCAAATCATATATTCCAACCATGCAGTCCAATCAGAAGATGGACTATGGTGGATTAACTGTGGTCTCATTCCGCCCATGGAGAAGCAGAGCCTATGTCCTCTCCCTATGAATCTGAGTGAATTCTGCACTGCCTTGACCAACAGAGTATGATAGAAGTGAAGCTAATCCAGTGCCCAAGTCAAGACCTTATGAGACTGACAGCATTCACTTCTATTCTCTTAAAACACATATCCTTAGAACACAGCCCTCATGCTTGAGTAAGTCCAAGCAATCAAATGGACAGATTCAAGTGAAGAGGAACAAGAGCATCTGGCTAACAACCTTAGCTAAGTTTCCTGCTGACAGCATTGACTTGCAAGGCATGGAAGTAAGCCCTATGGGAGAACACCCAGCCCCAGTCGAGCTGCTCCGGCTGATGCCACCTGGAGCAGAAATCAGCTGACCAAACTGAATCCTGCCCAAATGGAAGATTTGTAAACAAAATGTAAAACTAATCTTTAAGCCAGTAAATTATGGGTTTATCTACGTTACACTGCACTATATAACAGAACAAGAGGCAAAGGACTTGGACAAATACTTAACAAAGGAAGATATACAAATGGTAAATAAGCACATGAAAAGATTAACATCATTAGTAATCAGGGAAACGAAAGTTAAAGTAACAAAAGATTTCAAAACACACCTATTAGATGACTAAAATGTAAAAGACTGACCCACGCCAAGTGCTGGTTAGGATGTAGAAGAACTGGAACTCTCATACTTTATTGAAAGCCATGTTAAATTAAATTGTTAGGTTTTTTAAAATAGATTTAAACATACCCTGTGACCCAGCAAGTTCACTCCTAAATATTTACTCTAGATAAATAAAAACACATATCCACCAAAAACTTGTACAAGAATATTCCCAGCAGCTTTTATCATGATAGCCCAAACTGGATACAACCCAAATGTCTATCAACCAGAGAACAGATAAGAAAATTGTGTTATATTTATAAAATGGTATATATAACTGGGTACAAGAAAAACGAATAAACTATTGACATAAGCAACATTAATGAACCTCAAAAATACGACATTGACGGAAGGAAGTCAAATACAGAAATGCCTACTTTTTCTGTCTATTTGTATGATGTTCAAAACTAGGCAAAATGAATCTACTAAGTAGTAGAGCCATGATTATGTCCCAAGCAGTCTTGTTTCTAGGGCCTGTGGTCTTAAACATAATGCTACATGTGTAAATCCATAGATAAATATTTTGATGGTGATATAGAAAATTATTTAACTGGTTTATGAATGGTAAGATTTTGGGGAAGAGGGAATAATGAAGAGGCAGTGCAATTGAGAAGGAGGAAGATATGACTTTTAGTTGTTATTCTTTATATAATTGTATTATTTCAAATTTTTAAAATGGTCACATATAACATTTTATATTTTTGAGTGTAATTTACTTAGAGTAAAATGCACATGTTGTAAGTGTGTATATATGGATGAGTTTTGTAGCAAGCACACAGCCAAGTATCCAATACCCAGATCTAGATATAGAGCCATTCAGTTACCTTGAACATCAATCTTACCACTTCCCAGAGGCAATCACTGTTCTGACTGGATGCCAGGACAAAGTCCAACACTATTAAAAGGAATATAACACAATCCACACACAACAATGTAAAATCTCACAATGTATGGCATCAAATACAAACTTATCAGGTATGCAAAAATGCAGAAATATATGGCCCATACCTAGAAAAGCCCAATAAGTTGAAGTGAAACAGAAATGACAGAAATTTGGAAATTAGAAAACAAGAATTTTAAAACAGCGATCATAACTATCATAAACATGCCTAATATGCTCAAGGAGGAGGGAAAAACAACACAATGGGGAGCAGAAACGAATATATTTTGAAGAAGAGAAAGAGGTACCACAATGGAACTGATAGAGATGAAAATTATGTGATCTGAAACAAAAAGTATACTGGACAGTTTTGTGGCCAATTTGAAACTGCAGATAAAGAGATTAGTGAATTTGAAGACATGCCAATAGAAAATATCCAAAATTAAGTACAGAGAAACAAAAAAGATGTAGTATCTAGTATCTATGGAACAATATCAAGGCTGTCTACCTTGTGAAATTAGAGTCCCCAAAAGGAAGAAGGAAGATAGATGAAGAAATAATAATAGCTAGAAGTTTATCTATATTTAGTGAAAACTATGTCAACAAAACTCAATGAAACCCAAGCAGAATGCATATAAAAACATATATGCTAAAATGTATCATGATCACATTGTTAAAAATCAGAGATAAAAAAATCTTAAAAGCAGCCAGAGATAAAAGACATATTACTTACAGAGTAATAAAGACAAGCATGACAGCAGACTTCTTATGAGAAAATATGCCACCCAAAGGAAAATGGATGAATATCTTAAAGTGCTTAAAGAAAGAACTGCCATCATAGAATTCCCAGGAAAATTATCTTTTAAAACAGAAGGCAAAATAGAGAGTGAATTAGAAATAGAGAAAATATTTGTATACAAATAAAAGCTGATAGGATCCATAAACTACAGACCTGCTTCTAAGAAATATTAGAGAAAATTATTCACATTCTAATTTAAAAAGCAGATTGTCATATTGGATTTTAAAAAGCAAGACATACCTATATTTGTCTCCAAGAAATACACATTATGTATAAATATACAGATAAGTTAAAACAAATAGGATAAAAAAATACCATGCAGAAGCTAATCAAAAGAAATCTGGAATGACTGTAATTCATATCACACAAAGTAGGCCTCAGAACACATATTATTATGTAGGCTAAAGGGAGACATTTTATAACAACAAAGAACTCAGCTCATCATGAGTGCAGAACAATTCCAAATGTACATGCACCTAATAATACCTAACAATGTCAAAACAAATAAAACAAAAAAGGACAGAACCAAAAGGAGAAAGAGACAAATTCACAGTGATAGTTAGAAATGTCAGCATCATCTTCTCAGATACATAAGTATACAGAAAAACATAGAAGATAAATGGAACTACCAACCACCGTCTTAACTGACAGCTATGGAATACTCCATCCAGCAATAGCAGAACACAAATTCTTTTCAAATGCGGACACAACATTCACAAAGAAAGATCGTATCTGGGTCATAAAATAAGGCTCAATAAATTTAAAGGACTTTAAATCATACAAAGCATGTTTTCTGCTCATCACAAAATTAAAATAGAAATCAATAACAGAAACATTTGTTTTCTGTTTTCTATTGTTAAATCCTCAAACTTCATCACAAGAAAAATTAGAAAATAGTTTGAACCAAAGCAAAAATAAAAACCTAACATTTCAAAATGTGTGTGTTGTTGCCAAAACAGTACTTAGAGTAAAATTCACAATGTTATATACTTGTGTTTGAAAGAGAAGACATATCTCAAATCAATGATCTAGGTTTCCACCTTAAACTAAGAAAGAAGCAGCAAATTAAACACAAAGCGTATCTGCAAATTATACCTCAATAAGTTGGACTTTTAAATGATCATATTCCTTGTCCATTTTGGCCTAATACTTTATATTAACTTGTTGTTTTCTGTTACTTCTATTTTCCTCACGCTGTAGACTTTGTTTTAAATCATAGTCTACATTGTCTATGTGGAAAGGCATGATGAGTCAAATGAGACCCTTATTCTCCTCATGTCTTCAGCGTCATTGAGGAAGTAGATAATAACACACAAGCACATAAAGATTTTCTGAATTTCATGGTACAAATTATGGCACTGAATGACCATGTATTAAGCCCTTACCATTTGCCAACCCTTGCACCTTTGTTGTTTTGTTTAATATCTAGACTGCAGAGAACACCTATGGGATTTTGACGGTTTCATTTATGATCACAAGAAACTGCCATTTAAACATCCACCTTCTACAGAATTGTCAGATTTGGTTTATTTTTTTCTGTAATAAATGAGAATTTATTTTCATCATGCAAGAACCATCATGAAAAAGCTTCTCATAACTCTTGGATTGCATGAGATCAACTTGCTTTAACGAATTATGAGATCAAGCAGAATTAGTTCTGAAAATAGCAAAGACATTTAGAGAAGTAGTAAGATGCAGAACAGGGACGGAATTTATGTCACACTCCACGCAAAACAAACTCGGCCACTACTCTTGCGGTCAGGAATCAATATTTCTCATCAGTCCCGAAGTAACAAATGTCTCTCCTCACGTCATGCTCATTGACCTTCATCTGTGTGAGAACTTGCTTACTGTGAGACTCCAGTTTCCCTTTCTTTGGTTCTGTTTGGGCAACTGCTACCTGGTTTCAACAGCAACCTCCTAGAAAACAGATTGAGTGCTCACCCCAACGTTAAAAAATATCGTCAGAATAACAAAGAGGAGTAATTTGTCTACTGATGAACTGAGTAGAGAAGACATCACCACTGTCATGGCTCTTTCTCCAAATTAAAGCTAGGTTTAGGAATTATTTTTTCAAAGGGCCACTCTGAATTATGAGGCTGTAATTTCATCCTGAAGGCTATTTGTGGGTCATGCTTCACTTCTTGTGGTTTATGATTTCAACCCCAGCCCTCGATGGAATTATAACCCAACAGTCACAGAGACTGCTATTTATCATCTGTTTATTTTACAACTAAGCATCAGTATATTTTGGTTTTATGCTCATGGAGAACACAAGAAGGAGAAGGAGGCAGAGGAAGAGGAGGAAGAGACAGAATAGTTTACCCAAAGCTAAAGCCAGGTCTCCCCAGCTATAGCAACTGAATATCAGACAACGGTCCAGACATGTTATCTCCATAATGTTAGCAAACATCTGGAAGAATCTTCTATTTGTTACCATGGAAATAAAGTGTCCAAATGATTGTCCTGTGTCTTTTCTCAGCTGGATATTACTGCAGTAGAGCTTAGATTATGGAACGTAGGGGAAGCCATCGTTCTCCTCCTTTCCTTCTTTTGTCCACCCTGTGCCGATAACAAGCTCTCTGGCAGGAGTTGTGAACAGCTGTCTCAGAGATCAGGCGGGGTCACTGCACGCTCAGGCAGGCCGCATGGTTTTGTCTGCCGGTCCCTGCAGTGTGCTGGGCGGGACACTCCTTGATCTCTCCATGCCGTCACCGGGTTCTGCAGTACAGTTGGCTCTGAGCCTTTGCAAACATTCTAATTTGATACATAATTAATATAACAGTGATTCAAGGCCTAGAGGCTTCTGGGACTAATTAGTGACCCGAATCTCCATGGTAGCGCTGCATTCCATTCTTATCAGTGCCGGGAAGAGCTGCACTCTTAGAAATAATCAGTCTCCCACTTATTACTGTGATACAGCCAAGAGGCAAAGATCATCTTTCCATCCAGTGTGCAAAAATTCCATCAGTGTGTAATCACTTCCCAAGGGGACTGAACTTCCCCTGGAAGAGTCTCACTGAATTAGTCCCTCATGAACATTTACGTTTCCATATGGGCCTGGGGGGATCTTATTGCAGGTGAAGAAATAAAGACAGTCAGCAAGGGCTTGCTGAGCATCTGTAGAATGAACAGCATTGTTCCAGGGGCTTGGAGCTGATTCACAGGAAAATAAAAGCCTCAGCTTTCTTTTCAAAGCCTTTGAGATACAATACCGAAACATATAGTAAGAATGAATGACTCGTTACTCCCATTTCTAACATGGTCCCCCACTGTGTCTCTGCAGGCGCGTGGCTCCAAGTGTCTCAGTCATCTCTGCAGTGAACCTGTTCAAAGTCTGAGTGAGTTCACACCAGGAAAGAGGTGGCATTGTAGTGGTGCTGCATCCATCTCCCTTCCCTGCTCACTTCCTGTCGCTCTTCAGCCCCCTCAACAGCCGCCTTATTTCCAGTTCACTTGCTCAGGCCCCGCAGGATCTAGACAAGCAGCAGCAAACTGTGCTGCTGTGGCCCCAGTCCGGCACAGCGGTCCATTTAATTCGGGTGTGTATCATCCATGGCTACTTTCACACTACAATGGCAGAGTTGAATGGATATGACAAAGACTGGATGACCCACAATTCTGAAGTATATACTACTTGGCCCTTTGCAGAAAGAGTTTGCAAACCCCCAGTGTAGACCATCAAACACCACCCAGCAGATGGGGGACCTCAGCTTCAAGTCTTAGATTTTTAGAATTCCTTTTGGAGGAGTGGCCACCCCGTAAGCAATTTCATCAAGAGAATGCATCACTTCCAGCCTCTGCTCATGATCACCCAGGCCAAGTGCCCATTCATGACCTTCTTTGAGAGGCTCCCTCATAGTTCTCAAGCTTTAATTTAATGAGCATCTGCATGGTACTTGCCACACGTGAGGCACTCCTCTAAACACTAAAATTAACTCATTTTGTTCTTACAATCACCCCATGAGGTGAGTATTATTATTATTAATATCTCCATTTCACAAATAAGGAAACTAAGGCATGAACAGTTTAAGTTGCGCAGGGTTATATAACTAGTAAGTCACAGAGCCAGGATTTGAACCCAACTGTCTTGCTCTTCAGTCTAATTCTTATTTTCGTCAGTACAAACTTGTCTACGTAGTATCCTGGGGGAATGGAGGAGGGTCACCAGCCTAGCTATTAGCGAGTGGAAAGTTCTCTTAGGGCATCTAATTTAAAATATATGTGAGTATTGCATCAACTGCATAATGAATATTGATTGTTTTACTGCAAAGCAGTCCTAAATTACTTGTTGTGATGATGTACCATACATATTCTATGTCTTCTAGGACCCACAAGCACACTACTAGACACCCCTGGGGTACAGGGGTGTGCCCTATTTGGTACTCTCCTATTTGGAGAGGCACAGTCCTAGTTTCTATCTGCAATGGACTAACCTTTGCTACACCTGATTTTGCCCCTCTAACATTCATTTGTCTGACCAAGCCTAATGGTTTGAAATTTTCTTTTGTTAGGAGAGGTTGCTCTGTAGATATATTTTAACCCACGGGATACTCTTAAAAAGAAAATTGTATGCAGAACATGCAAAACTGATATCACTTTTAAATTAATTTATTGTAAGCATGCCCACTTTAGTCTTCAAAAAATCCTGAAAACCAAAAGATTAAACCAATATCTGCCATATGACCTAATTCAGGCCTTTCCTGCAAATGTTTAGTGATATTTTATGGAAAATACTTGCTCTATTTGTGGAAAACACTTGCTTATTTTCCACATTTTTATGGAAAATATTTGCTCTATTTTTACTAGCCAAGAGCTCTCTTATCCATCAGGGTGACTGTAGTTAATAACAACGGGTTGTATGCTTGAAATTTTTGGAGAGGAGGGTGTAAATATTCTCAGCACATATACACACAAAGATATCTCCAGGAAGTGACAGATATCTTAATTAGCTTGACTGAGGTCATCATTTCACAATGTATCAAAGCATCGCATTGTATACCTTGAATATATACAACTTTTATTTGTCATTTGTTTTTTAATAAAGCTGAAAAAGGGAGGGGAAAAAGTGATCAGCCAAGAAAGCCTCTGAGTTTCTCCAGGTCCGTGAAAAATCCTGTACCACCCACCCTCTGGAGCAGCTCCAGGACAAGCCTGTTCCCCTCCTTCACATGTGCTGGGATAGTGATCCCGTCTCCTCTTCATCTCTTACCCAGGATAAATAAAGCTAGTTTCTATGATTATTCTTCCAAGGATGAGCTTCCACATTTTTTCACACATCTCGATTAAAAGAGGTACTCAGAACTGTTTACATCTCAAGACTGGGACTGGCCACAGAGACTTCAGTGGAAAGCACCCCTTTCTCCGATCTGGGTGCTCCACGAGGGGGCTTTGTAGCAACAATAACTCTTATCCCATTTGCTCTTCTAAAATCTTGCCATGTTCCTATTAACTGATGGAGTCTAACTCTTCTTCCTTTGAATCTGGATGGGCTTGTGCCTTACTTATAACCAACAGAATGCTCAGGAAGTGACACTGCATGGCTTCAGAGGCTAAGCCCTAGATGCAGCTTCTACCTTGAGTGCTGGGACACTGTACTGGAGTACTGAGCCACCGCGCAGGTGGTCTGACTGCTCTGAGCCACCATGCAGTGAGGAAGCACAACCAGCCCTGCAGAAAGACCCCATGAAGAGGCCCAGAGTCTGTATATTCAGAGAGGAAGAGATGCCCGGTCAGTTCCCGCGGCTCCAGCCACTTCTGCTGCTCTGCTCCAGTTTCACCTTCCATCTATTACCACCATGTGAGAGTCCTCAAGCCAAAATCACATAGGCAAGTCCTGCTCAAAGTCCTGACCCACAAAAACCGTGACAGATAATAAAATGATTGCCATTGGTTTCAGCCACTAAATTTCGGAACAATTTGTTATGTAGTACTAGATAATCATAATAAGGTCTTAGCATAAATCCAGGGAACAAAATGGGAAGGAAGTCAACTCCTCAGGAACAACAGCTTACCTCCTCTGACCTGGAGAGGTGGCCTCCCATGCCACCTGGTGACCTAGAGGTAGACTTGGCAAGAAGTCGTAGAAAAATGCTTGAGGCCGAAAAGAAAATCAACTTGATGATTTATACTCAAAAAGATGTGATTTAGTATTGTTCAACTATTATCCCAACAATACGTTTTTATTGGAGATGCATACTGCTGTGGATTAAAATGTGTTTCCCCCAAATTATACCTTGAAGCCTTAACTCCCAACGTGACTATATTTGGAGAAAGAGTCTTTAGGAGGTGACTCAGGCTAAATGAAGTCCTAAACATGGAACCCTAATCCAATAGGCCTATGGCCTTATAAGATATGTCTACCTCTCCCCAACCCTCCCCACTCTGTCTCTTCAACTCTTTCTCTCCTTTTATTATGTCCTCATATAACACCTCATTGACACAGTGAGAAGGTGGCTACCTGTAAGCGAGGAACAGAATCCTCACCAGAGCTCATCCATGCTGGCACCCTGATCTTGGACTTCTAGCCTCCAGAGCTGTGAGAAATAAATTTCTGTTGTTTAAACCACCCAGTTTATGGTATTTTGCTATGGCAGCCCAAGCAAATATATCACCTATATATATATTAGATATATACATACACACACATATATACCTAAACAGTAAAAATAATTTGCATCTTGAAACAATTAACTGTAAGCATGCCCACTTTAGTCTTCAAAATATTCTGAACACCAAAAGATTATACCAATATCTACCATATGAACTAATTCAGGTGTTTTCTGCATATTTTTGTAATATTTTATGGAAAACAATTGCTGTGTTATTAAAACAATCATAGTATAACTAGCTGTGTCATAATTAAAATTTGGTTGCAAATATAATCATAGAAGGTTGGCTGGGACCTTAAAGTCCACCCAAGCTAAGCCTACTGATCAGGGCCTGTTTCAGAACATTCTGCAAAGCTGGCGTGGTAATACCCAGCCTGGATCTGCATGCCCTACTCTAACTTGACATGCTCAATATATTACCGTCACTCTGTGCCGGTAAGGCTGCAGTGAAATGGACGCTCAGAGACTTTTTAAAATACGTCTGTAAATTGATACAATCTTTTAGGAAGGGGATTTTATGATGTTGCTCAAGGGTATTAAAAAGGTTTATACCCCTCAATCTATGCTTAAGTAATAACCCAACATACAGAGAAGGCTTTCCATGCCTTGTTAGTTACTGCGGCAATGCCTGTCGTGTGAAGAAATTGGAAACACCATAAATGTGCAATAGCAGGGAAATGGTATTGTTCACAGATTATTATTCTACAAAGCGTAACTCTGTCAATGTGTGAAAAAGAGATCAGAAGTAAATATATAAATATACACATTTGCTGAATGAGCTAAATAATACATTCTTGAATATTCTTTATCTCTGAGTATCATATTTTTATTTGGCAAAAGAAAATGACCCAAACTCACCTTGGAAAATCTGGTCACTAGAAAGTCATGTGGTTATGAAGTCAAGAAATATGGAACCTTCTAGCAATAAGCCATTTAATTATTACACAACTCTAATGGTTAAAGAAATCTGCATCATCCATCCTTACAGGTCTGGTGAGTGAGATATTAGTGGTTGAATCTAAGTAGCAAAGCACAAAAGCTTCATCAGCTATGACATATGGGCAAGGTATCAGAATCTTAGCAGCTCTCAAATAATAAAAGACAAACCTATGTCCCAATTACTGCCATGGTTAATATCTCAAATATATGAAATTGTTTTTGAAAATGTTTTCTAGTTTGGCCCATCAGGTGAGAGATTTCTATTTGCTCTTCTCCAAACCTGCCTTCTTCATCTGGAACATGGTTTTGTGGTTGAGAACTGAAACACTGTCCAATATTTCTCACCACTTGAGCCTAAAATATCCTTCCCCGTAACTGAAGGCAAATGATTGCTTTCTCCTTTTTCTTGGTGAATATTTTCCTGGATTTTGTTTTCCAGCATTGCCTGATATTTTTCCTTGACTTATGGCAGGTGGAAGCCAAATGCTTATATTGCCAAGTGAGGTGTGGTCAGAATCAGCCAGGGCAGGAGGTTGGAAAGACTTGTTCTTTGGGATGACAACTGTGTCATGGGATTATTATCAGAATGATTCACACGTATTTTGTGTGGGAGCTGGAGCTGCAGGGAATCAGAAGCGATGGATGTGAGGCTGCTTGTATGTCCCCTTGTTTCCTGGGGACTGAGGGTTTGGGTTTGGTCTGTGTTTAATGTCTGTGATGTTTTCTTGGCATGACTCAACATGGGTGTACACTTTGGGTACTGAAGCTTTCAGCCTGTTATGGTGCATCTACTTTCAAATTGATGTATTAGCAAATTTCTGATCATTCATCCTGGCGAGTGCAACATTGAACAATTACAAAGACATGCATTTAGGGTAGAATGATCATTTGGTCAAGTATAATGAAGGAGACCTTGTTTAGTAACAGTCCATGTCCCAAAAAGCTGAAAATTTTAGTTGGCCAAGCTTTAAAGGAAATTTCTGGAGTAACGGTATTCTGTATCTTGACAGGGACCAGATTACACAGGTGTATGGATCTGTCAAAACTCAGTGAATGCACAATTAAGACTAAGGTTTCATTTCACATCAAAACAAATAGTAAAACATTAATTACTAAAAAACAAGTTAGTGAAAAACAAATAGTGAACTTGAGTTAATGTTTACGAAGAAAGAATTCTGCTTATATCTGCAATTTACATTGAAATACATTTAAAAAAATAAGACGGACTGACAGTGGATAGAGGGCAAGATATACACATGACTCAACAAGCACCCTAAGATGTTGGTGATGGATTCTAGGTGATGGATTCTAAGTGATGGCTCCATGCAGCAGTGGGCCTGAGCTGGTTTACACAGGCTCTCCAGAGTTGATATTGCACAAATCTCCCCCAAGTCACATTGGTAACTTGAAATTAGCAATGACAAAAACATTCCCACCACAGAAATCAGCCAACAATACAGATCAGATTTTTTGTTTTCCCTCCAGAGAGCCAGTTTACAGACACACTGCTGTGTATGTGACTTGTTGATTGTAAACTTCTTTCAACTTTGCTGTATGTTTGCAAATTTTCATAATAAAATATTGGCAAAAAGTATGACTTGGTGTGCTCTCACTGATGAAAAAATAAATTAACCGTCAGTTTTTCAACTTTCGCCTTTGAGTAAGATTTAGCAAGGCATTCCTGTGCCTGCAACAGCTAGGGGGGAAAATGATATATCACAAAAATCATGTTTTTATAAACAGTATGGAGAATCATAGAGGCAAAGGAGACTAAATTGATGAAAATTCCAGAGGGGAATAGCTCCTGCAGAGTGAAATGAGTGTGCTGGCAGTTTTCTTTCCAAGGGGCATTTGCTGAGGCCGTCTGAAGAGTGGCCTTATTGTGAGCAGAAGAGAAGAGAGAGGGGACCCAGGGCCCTGCAGGCTGGCATAAGAATGGAACATCCAGAAGTCCCTAAAGCATGGCTGACCTTCTCTGCAGGGCAGTTACTGCATCTGGCGTGGGACAGAACCCTGAGGAGCTGAGCCAACCAGGAAGAGTGAAATCTCCCGTAGCCTCAGAGTGCCTAGGAGTCAAAGCCACAGTAGAGGAAGAGGCTGGCAACTACACCCAACGGGACCCCAGTCAGAACACCTGGCAGATTTTGAATCCAAGTGATGCGGAGGTTAAAGAGCTCAGCTTTCAGGGAAGAGGTGACAGAGACACAACAGGAACTCAATCCAAAGCCTAGGAGAACCTGACTCAGCTTTATTGAGGGTTTGGGATGGAGGTTGGTTTATACAGGAAGGAAGCTGGGCTGGGAGAGATGAGTCAAATCCCCCTCAGTATCATGTTCCTTAACAGTCAAAGTCCCCTGAGAGCAGGGGTGTCCAATCTTTTGGCTTTTCCAGGCCACTATGGAAGAAGAAGAATTGTCTTGGGCCACACATAAAATACACTAACACTAACAGTAGCTGATGAGCTAAAAAAAGAAATTTGCAAAAAAACTCACAATTTTTTAAGAAAGTTTATGAATTTGTGTTGGGCTGCATTCAAAGCTGTCCCATGCTTCATGCAGCCTGTGGGCCAAGAGCTGGACCAGCCTGCACTAAGAAAGAGGCCCATGCTACCTGTGCCCCATGTGTCCCCCAGGAGATGGTCAAAACCAGAGTGAGTTACACCCAGCTGCAGTCCCAAGCGTGACCTAGTTCACTTCCTCACAGCATCCAGTGATATCCTCTGTACTGTCTGCCTAGCTAAGGAAAGGGCAAACTTTTTCTGGGGGAGAAGAACATCAACTTCAGTAGCCTTTTATACATAATAACAACAACATCTGACAAACAACCCTAAGTAAGGAGATGCAAGAAGTAGGAAAATGTGACCCATGATAAATGGGAAGACATACGAGAAAGCAGATGCACAAAGCAGCCAACTGTTAGAGTTAGCAGAGAAGGATTTGAAGGCAATTATTATGAACATTTTTTTAAAAATAGAGAAAAGGTTGAAAAACAGATGGAAAGATAAGTAATTTTGACAGAGGAATGGAATTTATAAAAAAAAAAAAAATAGAAGCAAATGGACATTCTAGAACTGCAATCTCTGAAAATAAGAACTCCCTAGATGAGTTTAACAGTGGATAGAACACAGCAGAAGTCAAGTCCCTAAACTTCAAGACATGCCAATAGAAAAAATACATATATTGAAAGGCATATGGAAGAAAGAAATTGGCAGATTATAAGAGATGTTCAAAACACAGAGAGCAGGTCTAACAAACATGCAATTGGTATCCCAGAAGGCAAGGAATAGAGAATGAGAAAGAAAAAGAAGGCAAAGCTCTTGCAGAGAAAGATGTATTACACTCGGAGTGGGAGATCCAACGCTGGTCATTTCCCCTACTCATTGATTAGCATTGGGCAAATCCCTTATCTCCTCTGATCTTCCTTTATCACATCTGTAAACTTGAATTAGTAATATTTATTTCTCAGAACTTTTAATGACATCATCTATAGATAACAAAGCTACAAGGTGAACTTTTCAAAAATTATAGTCATTATTTTCATCATTATTATGTTTTCACTCAGTTACTCTAGTGAACCAGCATGCCATCATTATCCCTAGGACACTCCAGGATAAAATTACCTAAGAGCCAAAATGAAAATTAAACTCTGCTTAGGTTGTGTCTCCTCTTCATTCTAAAGTTTTTTTTATTTTTACTGCACGTGTCCTCATATTTTTCCCATTTCTGTAACAGGCAAGTTCTATTCCAGAAATCACTGAATACTAAAGTTAGGAGGATGGCAAAGGATTTCCTTCCAGAGACCATTTCTTGGGACTTGAAATTCCTGAGTGGAGGGCACAAGAGACAGAGTTGAAAATATGCCCCCAGCTTGAGTTAGGGAGTGCTGAATTCATTCACATTTCTTAATCATTTAGTTTCCAGTCACATTAGAACTGAGTGAAAGCCCAGAATTGTATCAGGAAGGGTGCACCCATCAGACTGACGAAAATATCGTGCAATTGTGAGCATATATGTATGTTTATATACACAAAAAAAGTCCTAATGGCACTCATGCCTGGGAAACAAGATTTTAGATGGAAGATCTGTAACTACAGAAACCCACATGTCCAGTTCGCTGATTTTTATCTATCTAGTAGAATTCTAAACCACTGTCTCCAAATCAGTTTATACTCTTGCTGTTGTTGTTTTTACAAATAAATAAATAATAAAAGATAGAGATTGAGCAGGTGGGAATAAAACAATAGGAAAAAGAAAAAGATGGAGAAGAAAATGAAAGCAGGATGTCTGCTGGGGTTGCCAAAACAAAATCACTGGCCATGTAGCTAAAACGACAAACAATTTTTCTGTCACAGTTCTGGAGTCTGGAAGTCTGCCATCAGGGTTGGTTTCTTGGGGGCCTCCCTCTCTGGCTTGCAGATGGCTGCCCTCTGCCTGGGCTTCTTGTCCACTGGCATTACTGGTGTCTCTTTTTCTAGTAAGGACGGCAGTCATATTGCATTAGGGCCACACCCATGGGCCCTAATTGACCCTTCATTCCCTCTTTAAGGTTCTAATTGAACCTTCATTATCTCTTCAAGGGTCATATTGGGAGTTCGGGCTTCAACATACCCATTTTGAGGGACACAGTTCCAACCATAACAAGCAGAGTGAAATAAGGGTAAAGTGTGAGTGAATGGCCTCATAGCTGAAATGCTTGGCTGCATCCACACCAGCACCACATTGACCAACCCAGCAGATGAGAAAGCTGCAGACCTTTGCTGCTTTTCTTTCTTGAGGGTTTGGGATTTAGAGTAGTGACAGTCTGTTGGTTTTGTCAGCTGAGGTGCATGGGTTTGGGGTCCTGAGTCTTTTCTCTTCTCACCTTTCTGATGCTCCACTGTCTGTTTTTTTTCCAAATCTTACCTTCTGAGAAATTGAGATTTCCGGCCATTCTAAGTATGCCTCCAAAATCAAGCTACCAAACTCTGGGTGAGCCATGTGTAGGACAGGGAGCCACGGGACACCTGCTGTAGGCATTGAATTCCTGAATGGTGGGGCACTGTGTGTCTCTGGCCCTATTCCCTCTCCAGGACAAACCTCACCCTTTCCTGCAAATGTACTTGAAATAGTACATTTACCCAGGTCAATTCAGCAAAGGCTGCGGATCCTGGGACTACAGCAACTCAGACACTCTTCTCAGCAAGCTCATGGTCCAGTGGAGAGCACAGACAAACAGCAAGGCAGGAGAAAGCGCCTCTGAAGAGCCCAAGGAACAGCGTGGGGGGAAACGCAGGGTGAGAGCAGGGCCTTAGGATTGGGGGAATCAGGGCACGCTTCAAGCAAAGCACGTTCAGGTATGAGGCCATTCACTAACCCTTGGGGAGGACGCGGGACAAGGAACAGGAATTTGGGGAATGGGTGGAGTGTGGGATGGAGGGGACTGAGTGCGAAAGAGGCAAGGGTGAGCTATTCCACTCGGATGGAAAGTGTGAGTGAAGTCACAGAAGCAGGGCTGGCTGCAGCAGAGAAATGTCTTCTGAATCAGCTCATGAGCTACTCATGACCATCAGCCTTGCTGCTTTATCAACATGTTTTTGAACAAAACTGCAAATCTGAAATTGACACTTCACCCCCTTCACCAAGTTTGGCTCTGAGTTACCTTCAGATTCCTATGGAACTCCAAGCTACCCTCAAAGGACTAAGACTTGCCATGATTGAGGATATATATAAAAATATTATTTATGTGCCTGGAGCTCAGAAAGCAATTTCCAAAGAGAATTTCTAAAGCTGTTCTGAGCATTATATAGCCTCTGGAGATGATGGATTTTTTCCAAACATATAACAGAACTCTACACATCCTAATGAAAGTTCACAGCAGTAACATCACTCTTTTGTCTGCCTCTTACCTCCTAGCACTTCTGGAGCCTGCAGGGCAGATGAAGGAGTATAAGGCCTGAGTTTTGCTCTCATTAAGCTCACAGTCTCGCTGCAAAATCAATCCTGACAGAGGGAGAGCTTGGCAGTCCATCCATCCCATTATTAAAGTCTTTCCACAGCTGGTTCCCAATCTTACCTGGAGGGGTGGGGATAACATAGTAGTAAGGCACATGGCAACCAAATAGACCAGGGTCTGAGCCCCATCTCTGTTTCTTGCAGGCTGTGTGATCTTGGGCCAATTGTTTGACCTCTCTGAGGCTCAGTGTTCTTTTCTGTGATGATAATAGATGTAATAACTACTTCATAAGGTCCTGTGAAGATTAAATCAGCTATGCGCATGAAACATGCAGCACTTTACCTGGAACAAAGGTCGGGCTTTCGTGACTATCCCGGCAAGACCAATTAAGGCCAACGCAAGATGCACAGAAGGGAGGCAGACACCGCCCACCCAGGTTAGGCCCCACCTGCTCCCTGCCACCAACCAAAAGAAGAGCGGGCCCTGCACTTCCCAAACTGCCCTCTGCTCTGCACAGGACTCCTGCAGCAGCAGGATGTCTCCCAGGTCCCCAGCAGTCTGCTACATCACCGATATTGCTTGTCCTTGCCATTGCACAAGGCAGTTGTGCAGCTGCAGGCTGCCCCAGGCCAGTCAATTGCTAGTGTAGAACTCGACTCTTGCTACTTTCCTGACAAGCACAGATTTTTACTGCTTTACCTCAATCTGACCATCCCCTCAGACCTTTGCACACCCCAGGACTGTCAGGACCTAAGGTCAGCTCCTGGGGCTTCCAGAGCCACCTTTGTTTTCTTTCTACTTCCCCAGCAACTCCACAAGGGCTGAATGCACCATGTTTCAGGAAACGCTGGAGGACGGAGACCCCGGGTGCCTATGGATACATTAAAAGGGAAGAAAGAAAGTGCGGAGCTGGTTGGGTCACTGCCGCCCAGACAGAGGCAGAAAGGAGTCACACGGAGCTGTACAAGTGTTTCCATTCAGGATGAGTCACAAACCCTGGACCCTGAAACAACTTGGCGAATGGAAAGCCAAAGGGATTGTGCATGATGTCTGTGTGGGTCCCCACTGCCACGTTTCAAACACCATCTCCCTCCACACCCGCCTTTTATGCTCAGGGAAGGACAGGCACATGCACTGACCTGATCCCACTTGCCCAGGAAGCTGACTGCAGGGCAGGGTGGGGGCCTCTCTGGGGTATCTGTAAAGGGTGAGCTTCTGGGTCAGGCTGGCTGCAGCCCACGCACCAGTCCTCTGAGATGTCCTGAGCTTGGGGAAGGGGTGCCTGGGTGAGGGTAGGAAACTGCAGTTTCAGAGGAAGAGGTGGCTTGCCAACAGTATGCAACGCTGCATTCAGTAGGCACGGCACCTGCCTTTCCAAAGACTATGCTGAAGTGACTAGAAAATAACAGTCTTCCAGTATGTATGTCATACTCTCGCCAGGGTTTTCACGTAAGAAGACCTTTGTCCTCAAAGCTTTTCTGCTGTTTCTCCTTAACATGTCCTGCTCTCACCTGCCCTCTGTACATCCTCTCCTACCCTCAGGCTCCAGCCCTTGCCAGCTCTGCCTGCAGGTGCAAGAGTCTCCTAAATACTGTTCCTGCTCCTGTCCTCACCTCACCCTATC
>NW_012114455.1:6153931-6301834 GCF_000951035.1 Colobus angolensis palliatus | reverse complement strand
CCCTCAGGCTCCAGCCCTTGCCAGCTCCGCCTGCAGGTGCAAGAGTCTCCTAAATACTGTTCCTGCTCCTGTCCTCACCTCACCCTATCTATTCTCTTCCAAACAGCCAGAAGGAACTTTTAGAAATGTCAATCAGATCAGGTCCCCTCATAGTTTAAAACCCCTTCCACAACCTGGTCAGGGCCTTCTCCACCCTCACTGCTGCACTCTGAGTTTCTGGAACAGAACCAAGTTTGCTCAGGGCCTTTGCAGTTGCTGTACCCCGCACCTCTTCTCTCAACAGCTCCCTTTGTCACTCGAATCTCACTTCACTTGTGACCCTTTCAGAAAAGGCTTCCTTACCACCCCCACCCCAACTCCCAAAGCACCAACATTTTCTCTACAGGCAGAAACTATACAACTAAAAACACATAAACAGAATTTAGTAAGTTTAGAATAAGATAGTAAGCTCTGCAAGAGTAGCTCCCATCTCTCCTGTTAATCGCACATAATTGGCACTCAGTATTTACAGAATAAATCCTACCCCACGCAAATTAGGGTGCCTACATTTCTTGGTGAAAGAGCCTGGAAGTTTCCTGCCCAGGCAGAGGGGGCCAGGCAAGCTGGCCATAGGCAGGAGAAGCCCAGCGAGGACGTGGAACCGCACAGTCCCTGCCTGGAGTGCAGCCCCCACCTTGAAGGGATTCTCAGGGAACTAGAGGCCATTGCTGCCCAGTCATTGGCTGAATCTGGTGAAAATCATTTTGTTCATAGTTGCTTGTTCTCCTCCCAAGTTCCTCTCTCCACAAAGCTCCTTGAATGTACATTCAGGAATTTATCATCATGGCACTTTTTTTGCCTGTTTCTAACCTATAATTCCATATATATATATCTAAAACAAGGGCTCTGGAATAGATCTCTAAATTCCCTTCAGAGTCAGCATTTGATGGTTTACGTGAAAATGTGTTCCACCTGGAATCAGGGTGCATTTGGGTCAAGCCTTTAAAAAAACAATTCAGGCTTAGCTGGGCCATCCAGAAGAGATTATAGACGCTCCTGCACAGCGGGTATCCCAGGTAATGGGGCTCTCACTCACCTGACCCGAGCGCAGTGTGAAACAGCGTGAGATGATGATGAGGCCCGTATCCTGACCCCTCCAGGGCTCAGGATTTAGCTTCCCTGTGCTTAGTTTTCTCTTCCTGGAATGTCTCTACTCTAAGCGGAGACACCATTAAAAAGGGTTTTAAATTGAGCAATGAGAAACATTCTCCGCATGAGATTATAAAATCCACACATGAGACTGGCGGTTCTTCAGCTCAGAGGCACCTGGGGTGCTTGTTAAAAGTGCAGTCTCCGGCTCACTTCCAGAGTGCTGACTCGGTGCAGTGGTGGCACCTAAGAATCTCTATTCATGAAGCCTCCAGTGATTCTGGTGCAGAGCTTGTAGCGGAAACTACCCACACGCAGTGTGACAGAACCCGTGCCCAGCAGAGACACGGGTTAGACAGGCTCTAGGGCCCTTGCCTCGCCCATCTCTTGTGTCTATAGGAGACACAGGAGGTTCTGAGCAGGCTCTTTGTGTGTGCCTCTAGCCACCGAGTTCCAGAACCCTCAGTCACCTGAAGGGCCTGTCTACATGATGCCAGGTAGCTGGACAGTTAGAGAAGACAAGGCCGTTCGTTTCCAGAGCTACAGGATCAGTAAACCCAACCTCTAGTACATGAAAATTCTTCATCTTTAGATCAGGGAACACACCTTCAGGTTATCAAACCTCCAGAAAACGAGTGTGACTTCTGACCGTCCCTTCCTCTCCTACTGAGCCAGCTGAAAGAATGTAAAGAACAGCAAGCTTGACTCTGCGCAAAGGGGTATTTTCCTCGTATCTTCGGAGAATTTGGTTGCTCTGCTCCCACTGTTTAGAGGTTATGGCAGGAATTTCAAAGCTCTTTTAACAAGTCTCTTATCCACCCTCATACACAAACCTACAAAACCAAATTCATGGTGCATCTGTCCCCAAGGTTAGAGAATTCGACACGTAGGTAAAGAGTCATTAGAGCACATTTCCCAAGAGCAGCCTCACTGTTTCTCACTGTCCACATAATCAGGAGCCTGCAAGAATACTGAAAACCTCCACCCCAAGGGTGGGGACAGGGATGTGCCAGAACCCACGCAGCGTTATTCATTATGCGCCAGAGAAACTGACCCACCCGCAGGAACAGCCGCATGGGCTCCTTTCGGGCCTGACCCCTGAGAACCCTCTCCATAAGCAGACCCAGTACCTCCCCAGGGCTCACCCACCTTAAGGGATCCATCTGGGGCAGATGGGGAGAAGGCAGCCCTCAGAGAACTTCTACGAGTCTGTGGGTCCACAAAAGAGACCTAGAGGAAGAAAATCCAAGGCTCAGGACTTCTTTTGTCTTCACGGTGAGACTTCTCCTCCTCTCTGCTCTTGCACTTCCACATCCAGCCTATAAAAAATCAAAAGCTGAGAGAATGAGAGCAATCAAGGAGCGTTCTTCCCATCGTGGCCCTTCCCACACAGGCACCAGGAGTACCTCTGGGCCACAGCCAGTAGAATATGTCTAGCATTGCCATTGACGCAAGGAGCGAACTTCTTGGGCGCTAGGCCCAGGCAGCTCTGAAGACTCCAAAGAGCAAGAGTCCAGTGAAAGGGTAATGATGTTTATAAATCATCCAGATGTCAGCACCAGGACAGGAGGTGCACCTACCCAAACTGCAAGGCCAAGGTCATGAGCATCCTACACTTCAGGGAGAGAACAAAGAAGACTCGCTGCTGATGCCTCCCATGGGCAGGAATGGGCGAGGGGCACTTTCTAGAACCAGCAGGTTCTGGTCCCCAGAGGTACTGCTGAGAGCAATAAATGCACCGGCTCTGTTGGATCTCAGAGAAGGACTACCAGATTTCTTTCATTTAAGCAGTAGAAGCATTGTTGGCAAGATAATTCTTGCATTTTCTTACTGAGTTCCAGAAGCCGTTACTACACGCCAGTGAGCCAAAATAGCTAGAATTCTGGAGTCATACGGGACCCTATAGATGTGGGACCCAAGGACATACATCCACAGGGAGAAGGGAACACAAAGGGAGGACTGGGCGATGGTGAACTGGAGGTGCAGATGCCATGGAAAGTGGCCAGCCCTGCTCAGCCCCTGTGCTCACTCACTATCACCAGGTAAGGAATTGGTGCCAGGTTTGTCAGAGCTAATGATTTTTCAATATAAGCCCCAAATTCAGATTTTTATGTGAAATTTCCCAATTTTAAAATGTTGGCAACCAACTCAATGTTATTTAAAACACTGCGGAGGCCAAATTAAACCCATCTGGGGAATGGCAGATGTGGCCTCTGGACCTGCAGCTCATGACTTCTGATACGCATCAATTACTTCATAACCAGTCATGACAATAGCTGATGTTAACTGAGTGCTTCACACATATTATTCCATTTAGTCTGTACAGTTGAGGAAATTAAGTTGATAGGAGAACAGGTAACTTCTCCAAGTCTGCATGGCCGTATAAGCGGGGGAGCCAGGACAAATCCAGGTCTGACTAACGTCAAGTGCTCTTAGCCATGGATGATATTGCAGTTTCAGGAACAAACGGTAGTTGCCCTTAAACCCCTTCATTCCAAGGGACGGCGTGCTGAAATTGACATTGGATATTTGAACTGCTTAGTGTTTCTGGGAGGGCAAGACCCGGAAAGACAGGCTAACAAAAAAGCAGCTACCGTCTTGCCTGTGAGCAATGACCGGAGAGTTATATTGAGAGTACCACCCACTCTCCATAGTGCAAAATCCCTCCCTGGCCCACTGGGTGAGGGTTCTAGCTCCTTGCTTTTTGGAGTGGCTAGTGGATCAGCTGTATTGACTTGACTCGCAGCTCATGAGAAAGGCAGAATCCCAGCCACACCACATTTCCCGAACAGGTCCGGGAAGCTTGGGAAGCCTGCGACTCACCCCTTTCTGACTTGTTCTCCAGTCTGATGTTGCCTTTCAGCTCCTACCGTCTTCCGCCTAAGATAGCCAACTCCCTAAAGACAGAGTCTTCATCATCCATTTCCTTTCTGCCTCTTCCTGGGTGTAGCCTACAGTCAATCGGGTCCCATCAACCCCGTGGCAAATAAGGAGCTCAAACTAGAAGAAGTGATGTGTTCCTAAAACCGCAGCCACACAGGTTAGCTCTGGCCAGCAGGCGCATGGCGGGCCCTCGGAAATACAAGAAAAATCACAACGACATTTTAAGTTCCCCAAATCTTCTTGTGCTGTAGGGATAAAAGTGGCACTTGTCAGCCGGCAGCTCACACCTGTAATCCCAGCACCTGGAGAGGCTGAGGTGGGAGTCTCGCCTAAGGCCAGCAGTTCAAGACCAGCCTGGGCAACATAGTGAGACCCTGTCTCTACCAAAAATAAAAAATAAATTAGTCAGGTGTGGTGGCGCATGCCTGTAGTCCTGCCTACTTGGGATGCTGAGGCAGGAGGATTGCTTGAGTCCAAGAAGTCAAGGATGCAGTGAGCTATGATCCCACCACTGCACTCCTGCACTCCTGCCTGGGTGACAGAGTGAGACCTTTTTTCTAAAAAACAAAACAAAACAAAACAAAAAAAACAAACTAAGGTGGCACCTGTACCCAAAAAGTGTATCTACTCCATAGGCAGAAAATGATGGCTGCTGTAGGCTCAGTGATTCTAAAAATTGTTTGTCTGCTCTTAAGAGAAGACTTGGATTCTTGGCAGGGCAGAAGTTCTTGGCAGAAACCCTTGCAAAATGTTAAGGACATAGTTGTGAACTATGGGGTGCTGGGGTGAATCCCGCCTGCCTGGACTGCAGCTGGAGCATCAGACAGCCGCACACCAGGATTTCTCATCTGCTGCTCGTAGACCTTCCCACAGAATCTCTTTGCTCCATGGCACATGGTTGGTTTTTGTTATTGTTGTTCCAGAAAATGGGGCAAACTCCTGTCCTTGACTCTTCTGCCATCACTGCTAAACTTCCAAGCACCTCTATGTGTTGGGATACCGTGGCAGAGAAACCCCATGGCTGTGCAAAGGGTGGACAGGTCAGGACAGGTCAGTGGGCTCACGTCCCTGCCAAGTCTCCCAGGTCTCCTCAGTCATCACGGTCTGCAGGAAAATTCTCCCCGCCCCTCAGGCGGCCTGAATTCCTTAAGCACGTATGTCACCTCCAGCTCCTGCCACAGCCCTCACCTGCCTGGGAGACTGTAATCGCTCAAGGAAAAATCAAGTCAAAGTTCCCAGCGCCCCTCTCCCCACAGACCCTCGTGGTGCACACATGCAGCTGGAAAGCCTCTCCTGGCTCCAGATCGCTGTGGCTTTCCATTCCAGTGAAACTGTGGTGTTGCTGTGGAAACAACCAGTGAGGTGTTGCTCTGGCCACATCCCAGGCGGAGGCCCGCAGCCCACACCACAGTCACGCTGGGCATGGGGAGCCAGGAACCCCTTGCCGCCCTCACCACCCAGGGCAGCCCCGAGCCCCAGCGGAGCTGTTAGTAGCCCAGTGTGTGCGCGCACCATAGTCCAGTGTGTGTGTGTGCATCGTACTCTGGTGTGTGTGTGTGTGTGTGTGTGTGCATCACAGTCTGGTGTGTGTGTGTGTGTATCATAGTCCGGTGTGTGTGTGCATCATAGTCTGGTGTGTGTGTGTGTCTGTGCATCATAGTTTGGTGTGTGTGTGTGCATCACAGTCCGGTGTGTGTGTATGCATCATAATGTGGTGTGTGTGTGTGTGCATCACAGTCTGGTGTGTGTGTGTGTGCATCACAGTCTGGTGTGTGTGTGTGTGTGTACATCGCTGCACATGATTGTTTTCTTTTCGCCTTAGCCCAGCCCCTCCAAGCACACAAAAGGCACATTCTTGGGAGAAAAAATGTATTTTTTTCTGCATTCCAGCTGCCTGAGCTAAGCGTAGGAATGAATGGTTTGGGAAAAATCTCACACAGGAATAAATTTACAAGGGACAGCTGAGCGGATAAATTCAGTCCCTAAAGAGGGGCATTACGAGGGCTTTTGGCAGGAGACTTGCCCCTTGTGCAAAGCTGCCTAAAAAGAAAAACAGAGCAAGAGAGGGGAGCTTTCAAACCCACCCTAAAACAAACCTTTCAGAAATCCCTTTCACTCACTCTAGCTGCTAGCATTGAAAGATGGAGAAGGCCCATTACCAAAAGCAAATAAATCCTTTCTCAGTGGACCTCATGGGCCCTGAGCTTCCCTGGAATGCAGGCTCTTGTCCCTCTCTGGCTAAGGAGGATCATTCAAAGTTGCCCGGGTTTTCTGACTTGACCTGTTGTCTGCAGACTTCATGACAAAAGTGGCGTCTGACCTACAGGGTATTTGGCAAAAAGTGTTGATTCATTAGAAGTTCCCCTTTGTTAAAGAGTGAACCCAGGCCAGGCATGGTGGCTCACACCTGTAATCCTAGCAGTTTGGGAGGCCGAGGTGGGCAGATCACCTGAGGTCAGGAGTTTGAGACCAGCCTGCCCAACATGGAGAAACCCCGTCTCTACTAAAAATATAAAAATAAGCTGGCTGTGGTGGCAGGTACCTGTAATCCCAGCTACTAACGAGGCCGAGGCAGGAGAATCACTTGAATCCTTGAGGTGGAGGTTGCAGTGGGCTGAGATCGCTCCATTGCACTCCAGCCTGGGTGACAGAGCGAGACTCCGTTTTCAAAAAAAAAAAAGGGGGTGAACCCAAGTGAACCCAATAGAAGACAGGCCAAGAGCAAACCGGGAGCTGGAGCTGGAGCTGAACAAACATGCAGTGTTTGTTCCTTTGAGTCCCCATAGCTGTTTTCTACAATGATTGGGAGGGAGATTAGGCCGGAATCATTTTTGGACACTCCCTCCCTAAAGGGGCATCGAATGCTTTCTGCGTCTCTCCTGTGTCCCTGCTGCCTCCTTGACTCACTGCAATCTGTGGCTGGTTGCTGGAATTAAGAAAACCCTGTGGTTACTTTGAGGTCTCAAAACTCAGTGAACCCATATCCTCTCTCTTTTCTCTGGAAACCAAATCTTAGAATTTTTACAGCTGGAAATGACCCTTCTGCTCCTCATCGCAGATTTTCCCAGGCTCTTCCACTCCCTGGAGAGCCTTAGACTCTCAGCCTGGCCGGCTGGGTTCCCATGGGACTGCTGAGCTGCCAGTCATCACCAAACATGTTCACGTCGCATGCTGCGAGCTGTGCTGTGCTAGTACTGTCAACCCTTCTCCACGGATGCTATTACTTCTGAAGTCATCGTGGCCAGTGAGTATGAAGCATTGACAGCTCTGTCCTGCACTGTCCACTTAGAGACATAGAAAGATGTATACAGAATGGTCAGTCCCTGCCCGCAATGAGCTGAAATTCTGTTGATAAGGTAATAATTACAAGTTATTGAGTGCTTGCTATATTTCAGTCCCCTAGTTTTTCACCTGGCAATTCACCGTGGTAAGAACTTTATTTGCATTTAGTGTAGTAATTAAATGCATGGGCAGAATCTGACTAATTTGCCAGGACACAAATCCTGGGTCTACCATGAATCTGCTATGCATCCTTGAGCATTGATCTCTGAGAGCCTTAGTTTCCTCATTTGTAAAATAGAGAGTAATATCTGCCTTTCAAGAATGCTGTGAGAAATCAGTGAAACAGTGTTTGCAAAGCTCTTAACTCAAGTGACCAATCATGTTGAGCTAGGGACTGTCCTGTTGAAGGGGGCATCTCTCTCTCTCCAACCCCTTCTAGCCAGCAAACTTCAAACCCCAGCTCAGAAAGAAGCCTGGAGAAGGCAAGAGAACGAGCAGCTCCTGAGCTTCTGAGAGCCTGCAGAACCTTCCTACAGCAACGATTCAGCTGTGGTTCTAAAGTGTTTCCTAACATTCATGTGGCTCAGATCCGTCCTCTTCTTGCTTCTACTTAGTTAGCTTCCTTCAGAGGCAAAAAGATTATACCAGAATCAGGAATATGCATAGCGTCCCAAGTTTGCCTCTTTTAAAAGCTGCCTCCTATAAGCTTGTATCCTTGGAGAGGCCACTGTCTGAACCTCAATTTACCCATCTATAAAATTGGTATATGATAGTCTCAGTAATACTTGATGCAAAATTTTGAGATTATGTACAAAAAATACTTAGTATATATATTCAATACATGGTTAGTATTATTCTTGCTATTTTTACTGACATATGAAAATGTTTTGTGAATCGCAAAACTCTGAACAAATGTCAAATATCATTAGCTATTCTTCAATTTTATCAGAAATCACACACAACACTCCTGGTGCCACATGAAAAACACACTCAGGGCATGGCCCTGCTTCCATCTGGCAGCACATACAGCCCATGGGCAGGATCCACAGCCTGCAGAAGACGTCGGTCCAGCAGACATGTTCAAGTGGGTTCAAGCGGGTTCAAGCAGGTTCAAGCAATTACACGCCTTGCATCTTAGGGTCAAGTTCATTACTGGGATGGAGTTGGAAGAAGCAGTCTAGACAGGCTCCTTTCCTGCAATGATAACAGTTCCTACAGTCCTCTTGGAGAAGCACGGACTTTGGCTGTTAGGTAGCCGGTGTAGGAGAAGGTGAAGGGGAGGTTGGAGCTGTTCTTGGGGCTATGCCTGTACCACAGGCCCCAGGCATGGTTTTCATAAGCAGTTATTAGTAAGTGGACAATAACCACTTATTAAGGTTAAGTGACATGCATGCTTGACAGAATGAAGCAACATGGAAAAGGGAATTTACTGATACTTTCTGGTTGTAAGTTCTTTCTTTAGAAACGTCAGGGCTCTGTTCTGCCCTGACAGAATGGAGGTTTTGGCTTTTAGGGGAATTCAAAATTCAAGAAAGAGATTAATCTAGGAGAAAATGATGATTTTTCTGAAGGGTGTGGGTAATAGTCACAAGAATGATGATACTAGAAATCGCGAGGAAAAGAGCCTCCTCAGGGAGGCTATGCATCCAAAACAAATAGAGTTATCCTCAATATTTACTGCTGGCCCATGACTCCACACAAAAAGAGCACAAAGTACTCTACACACATCACTCATTTCGTTCTGTTTACAATTCTTGGAAGTCATTGTTACTGCTATTATTTACAGAAGAGAAAACTGAGGTTCAGGGAGATTAACCAATGTGCCCAGCATTGCCCAGCTAGCATCTGGTCAGAATAAGATTCCAATTGGCTCTTGCTGCCTGGCTCTAGAGATTACACCCAAGGCTGACTGTGGCTATTCTTATGACATCAATCTGTAATGTCCACTCTTGTTTCCAAGGGTGGCAGAGACTGCTACTTGTCTTCTGATGCCTGTTCTTACCTTTTTAAAAAACAATAGAACCCTATAAAAATTAGCCAACTACACAGCCACTTGGAATAAAGACATATTTTCCAGTGTCTCTACAGCTAGATGTAGCCATGTGACTAAGTACTTGCCAGTGGGATATAAGTTAAAGCAATGTGTTCAATATCTGGGAAGTGTCCTTAAAGAGAAGGCATGTGCCCTTCCCCTCCCCTTTTCTTTTTTTTCCCAGCTGGCTAGAATGCAGATGTAATGACAAAAATTGGAGCCACTGTCTTGGACCATAAAATAGAAATATTGAAGATGGCAGAGGAGTGGTATAGAACAAGGGCGGTCACTGATGACTGCAGAGTCACAATTACAAGCCTCGTCTGCCTCCCTACAACTTAATGTGAGATACCAATAAATCTTAACTTTGATTAAACTACTGTAATTTAGGGTTTTCTGTCACTCAGTTGGATAGAGACCTATCTATTGCACAAGACACCGCTGTTCTTTGCCCATACTACTTAACGTCATTGTTCCTTTCTGCATTCTCTTCTTTTCCTCCTCTACAATTTCATCCAAATGGATTCAAATTACACATGTATCAGATTAATGGCAGATCACCAAAGGGGCAGAAAGACAGCCTGCGACCTCAGGGGAAGGCAAGTGTGGGTTGGGGCCAGGGTCCATACTCTTGGAGGCAACGTTCTTGGGCCTGACCAGCAGGGAGGGAGTGGCCCAAGAGCAGCTCTTCCTAGTCCATCCTAGTCCATCAGCCAGGGATGAGTCTTGCCAACAAAATAGTCTTTCCAAGAAAATAAATTCAAGTCACCCTGCTCTTCTGGTTTCTCTCCTGCCATCATTCCCAGAAAGTCTAAAGTACATGAAGTTGGCTGTCATGGAACATCTGTCTCCTGTCCCACCCAAAAGTACCAGATGCCAGGACGGTCCAAGCCAGACTGAACTGGACTTTCCTCTCGTACATGTGTCATCTTTGCTTATCTTCCAGGACAATCCATTTGAGCATGGCTGCAAAGAGAAGTGATTCTTTCCTTCCCCATGGAAATGCATCAAACACTTCTAGCATGGGGGAGATCTAAAAGTCCCCTGATCATTGAATCCTAGAGCTAGAGAGACTGCAGAGGTCATCTTGTCCCCCAAAAGATGGTAATCTACAGCTAAAGGAAGCAGCCTAGTCAAATCATTTGTTATTGGAGAGCTGGGACCACTAGTAGTATTAACAGCGACAACAACAGCAGCAATTAGGCAGCTCTTTCTATGTGCCAAACACTGAGCTGAGCGTTTAACACGGACTATTTATTTAATCCTCACAGCAGCCCTATAAAATAGGCTCAGGGAGGTTAAATAATTAGCCTGATTTTGCAAGCTATTAGCTTGTTGAGTCAGGATTCAAATGAAGTTTATTTGTTGCTTGAGCCTAAACTAATCTCTTTTCACAGCATTATACTATGACCTGATTACATGTCAAAACAAAAAAAGGTCACAATTTCCCCTCTATTAATCCCAACAGGAAAGCCCAGAGGCTCACAGAGTTGTTGTCATTGGGCTTTTTTATACACAATGTTGTCCTCTGGGCCTCCCAGACACTTTGATACAGATGGTCCCCTCTGTGGGAGTTTAAGATCAACATTTGGCAGAAAGTTGGGCATCACTTCTATTCCCAGGCACCAATCTGCACAAACATTTTCAAGGTTCAGGCAAAAGCTTAATGTCAGGATTTCCCCATCCTGCCACCGCTCTCCCCTCACTGGTTTATTCAGTCATTCAAGAAGTCTTACTGAGTCAAATAAAACAGTGCCCAGCATTAAGGATAAGGATAAAGAGTTGAACAAAACATGATACCTGTTTGGACGAACGGAGGCAGGATGGCGCACTTCCGGGTTCTTCTTCACCAACTTTTCCCACGCCCGCGAAAATGCAGCCAGCACCCAGGGAGGGTGCAGACCAACCGGGCATGCGCCAGGTGACGTCAATCTGAAGAGACCGAGATTTACCTGGTCGCACCTGCGGAACGCCCCCGACACGCCCGTGCCCCGCCTATTGCCCTCCCACTCCTAGAAAAGCCGCTCTCGGCCAGCGGGCCACGCGGCCTTCTTGAGTCCTCACTGCTGTCGGGATGTCCGGACAGCAGGAACTGCGTCCGAGAGCCCAGGCTGGAGTGCAGTGGCCGGATCTCAGCTCACTGCAAGCTCCGCCTCCCGGGTTTACGCCATTCTCCTGCCTCAGCCTCCGGAGTAGCTGGGACTACAGGCGCCCGCCATCTCGCCCGGCTAGTTTTTTTGTATTTTTAGTAGAGACGGGGTTTCACCGTGTTTGCCAGGATGGTCTCGATCTCCTGACCTCGTGATCCGCCCGTCTCGGCCTCCCAAAGTGCTGGGATTACAGGCTTGAGCCACCGCGCCCGGCCTCTGCCGGCCTTCTTTACCGGAGGTGGACAGACCTCTTCCCCACACCTTAGGTGACCAAAATAAACTTGCAGTTTTGCTCCTACCCTTGCCTACCCGCTGGTTCTTTTGTGCTCGCTCCGCTGGTCTTAGAAAAACAAATCAATACCTACTTTTCAGGACCATTTCATTGGAGAGATGGACAATAAATAAATAATTGGCCGGGTGTGGTTGTGCACACCTGTAGTCCCAGCTACTCTTAGCTTAAGCCCAGGAGGTCAAGGCTGCAGAGAGCTATGAGGGCACCATTGCTCTCCAGCCTGGACAACAGAGCAGGACTCTGTCTCTGAAAAAAATTAAAATAAAGAACAAATAATCATCTAGTGGCAATTGTGACAAGTGCCACAAAGAAAAAGTTCATGGCACTTATGACTGTATTAAAGGGCACACCTAGTGAGGAAATGGAATGTGAGATGGATAGAAACTTGGTAAATTCAAGAAACTGAAAGAAAGCCAAAGCATCCAAGCAATGAGTAGGAGTCAGATCATTCAGGGCCCATAAAGCTGTGTTAATAACATTAGACTTGACCCTAAGAATGGTGCACAACTGTAGAGTTCTATACAGGTGAATGACAGAATCTGATTTGCACTGATAAAAAATCGCTTCAGCATTTGAGTGCAGAAGACATCAGAGTAGAGGCAGGGAGGCGTCTTAGAGGTCATCACAGTTATCCAGATGAGGGACAAAGGAGTAGGGCTGAGGAGGGAGAGCGGTGGATGGAACTGAGGGAGCTGACAGAGCCAACAGGAGCTGCATGTGAGAGTGTGGAACTCAGAAGACCAGGCTTATCTAGAGATGCACCACCGGGAGTCGTCATCTTCAGAGAGTATTTGAAGGCATGAAAGTGGTCGAGATCTCCCAGAGGGAAGTAGAGTAGGAAGAAAAGGTGGTCTAGGATCAAAACCTAAGGAACTCTAACATTAAAGATTGGGCAGAAGAAAAAGATCCCTCACAGGACACTGAGGGAATGAATGGCCAGAGATGTGGGAGGCAAACCAGGAGAGTGTGGAGTCCCAGACGGCAGCAGAGCATTCCAAGAAAGAAGGAATGGTCAGTGGAGCTTAAAACTCCATCGTGGACAAGAGAGATGAAAGATGAGCGGCGTGGGCTTCCGGGTTGGTGAGTGCGCCTTGGGGAGGCGGTGGGACAGGAGAGGGAGTGGAAGTCCTGCCTCCCCCGACCCCGGCTCTCTGGGGATCTCTTCCATCTCATCCGGCTGCGCCTGAGTTGTAGTCTCCTGAGAATATGTTTAATTTCTTTCATTAATAAGACATGTAATGGCACTTTAAAATTTTCAAAATTCAGGAAAAAATCAAAACATTGCAAGCTAAGATTTTACAGTTGAAGACTTTTAGAGTATTGCTGTTAACTGAAGAATCTGAAAGAGACGGACTTAACAGAGAAGCAATCGCAATTAAGAGTTTATATTTTAAATATTACTTCCTGAATATGACTCCACTACTTGAGAAACTTCCCAGCTTAAAGATGTATACGAAGGCATTGGCTGTCCTTATTTTTAAATCTGTTAACATCACCTGCAAGTGTTCTATAAAATTGAGAATGTGATTTTCCTAACACGTAGTCATGTGTATCTGACTGAGTGAGCATTTTGTTTAAATACCATTCCTGAATAAGGATTAAAATATATCTACCATTATACATTTATGCTTCATGACCAAAGACAATGTCAAGTATTTTAATGTGGTTACATTTAGCCAAAATGGGAATTGCTGTTCAATGGGTATAAAGTTTCATTATGCAAGACGCATAAGTTCTACAGATTTGTTGTACAATATTGTCCTTAGTTAACAATACTGTATTGTGCACATAAATCTTTTCAAGTGGAAAGATCTCATGTTAAGTGTTCTTGCCAAAATAAAATGAGTTAATTTAACCTCTTTATAACTTTAATACATTCTAGTGATTCTAGATTTCCAGAAAGTAAAATAATCTGTGAAACTGCCCATACTCACCATTATTAACTATGCATTCTTTTTCTAGTGCTTGTATCAGCCACAAAGATTTTGAATAATTAGATATACCTTCTACTTTGAATAGATATAAGTTGATATTAAAAATAGAACATAAAAAAGACAAATAATATTCATAGGGGAAGGCAACATAATTATTGCCTGTAGCAAGAACTATTTCAGTAAAATGGTGACAGTGGAAGCCAAATTGGAGTGAAATACAGAGTGAATTAAAGGTAAGAATGTGGAGACAGCCATTTCTACAGACCCTGTTTCATTCCAGACTTATCCTGGGTTAGCTCTGGCTCACAATACATCCAGGGTCACCCTAATTTTCACCTCAGTTCCATGGGAAGAAAATGTCAGAAGATTGGAAGCAAAGCATCCTGGCTCTAGTCCAACCCCAAGACTAAGAGAAATGATTGGAGAAGTAAAAGCACTAAATCTAAGCTCATATGAATTGGGTCAATATTTTTTTAAACCTTGCAATATTAAGTTATCTCATAAAGTTCTATGTAGGTAATTTTCTAATAAGCTAGGAGTCAACTACAAGCTCAGAAAAATAGAGGTAACTTGATGCCAACAGAATTGGGGCAAAGAGGTGTGAAGGAAGCCAAGGGGAGCAAGGAAGGGGAATTAAAGAACCTGCCCAAAGACAGGATGTGATTAAGCAGAAGTAAAGCCATCACGACTGAGCAACAGGAGAGCCAGTGACACCTGGCCAGGCAGAAGCACTCAAGGTGAACAGGGGCATGAGAAACTTACACCATGTTGGGTATAAGTTATAGTGACAGAAGTCATGTTGGCTCGAGTCTGGGCTTTTAACCACATGCATACAGCCCCAAATATCTCTCGCCTCCCCTGTGAGCTATCATTAGTCTCATTTTACATGTGAAGACTTGCCTTGGACACACAGACAGTAAGTGGTAGAACCAAAATTCTGTCCCAGGCCACTTGACCCAGGGGCTGCAATGCCGTTCTGCAAGATGTGAGCCCGGCCAACCTCACTCCTTCCTGCTGTGACGAATCATTAATCAGAGGTGGAGACTGGACCTCTACAGACCCGGAAGTCAGAGCAATGTGCCGTTTTCCTGATCATATCATCTTCCACAGCTGGGGTCTCAGGGGGAGGCAACCCTTATGAGGTCACCAAATCACTCACTCAGCCCTGTTTCTACTCCTGATACAGCAGAAAATTCCTCAGCATAGCTCTCCTGCTGAAACATCTCTTTCCATCACCTGAAGATCATACCTTTTACAGGAACTGAGCACCTAAAACATCTCCAGAAACAAACCAGAAGTACCAGTTGGTGCAGAGAGAGAAAGTAGTTCCTTAACACCCACCCTACTTCCCCACTTGGTGTGGCACTTGGCCTTTAAGGCTTTTGAATCTTCCCACCTATTACAAAGTTTGCGCAGTGGAGAAGAACAAGGGAGGCGAGCGAGCATCCATCACGTGTAATTGCATAACATCTCTGACAGAAACCACTTGTGTCCTCATTCATTGATCAAACACTCACGATGACCCATGGGCTCTGACATGCAAACAGCAACCAGACTCCATGCAGACTGATGGATCAGGAAGTCAGCCCGAACTGGGTATGCATGTGCAGCTGGATTTGCACATTGTTGTGTGTCTGTGCGTGAAGCTGTGTGTGTATCCCTAAGAGACAGCTTGCAGATTCTCCAGCCTTGACTGCTTACTTCCTCTGATCTACCCTTCTGGGTATAGGTTGGTGCTTGAGAGAGCGGGACACAAGTATCTCATTCTGCTGAGTGTCAGGCAACATGAAGCATGATGTCTGGGAACCAGTTCAGTTTGTTTGCATCTTTATTTCAACTGAAGCTCTTCCGTTCCCACACACCCCAGGGATGAGGTTCTCGAGCGTTCCATGGGGCCTGCTGGAGCTATTTTCACGGTTGCTAAGCAATGCCAGGCCTGCTTCAAGCCTGGTGAGCTCACAGCTATGCTGGGGCGGTGTCTGCTGGTGATCTGGGTTTAGCATTATAACAAATGTAAAGAGAAAGGAAAGGTGTGTGGGCAAACAGCACACGTGAGAAGTGACGATGTGACGAAGGATGAGTCGATGTGGGACCTAGAGCCAGGAGAAGCAGTGAGCACCATGGGTAGCATCTACTCTTTCCAGGTATGAGCTATGCACCATGGCACACACGAGTTCATCTAACAGGGATGGCACAAAGGCAGGAGAGGCAGCTGCACGACAGCAGATGCTTGTCCTCTTGGTCACTGCTGTATGAGCTATGAGCTCATGCAGTGCCTGGCACATGGAAAGAACTGAGGAATTATCAATCAAGTAGATGAATCACAGTGTTTAAAAGCAGGAAAGAGCTGTAGCTGTCATCTAACCCAACTTTCTCATTTACTATATGAGGGAACCACTTGGAGAAACTCCCCAGATAAACCCTTCAGTCTAGTCCTTGTACACACCTAACACAAAAGGAGCCCACCAGAAGAACAGAAAAGTTGCAAAAAGAAGAGGGTAGTGGTATTTCAACACAGCCCTTCCCAAGGCACAGGATCTGGGCATCCACTGGTGACCAGGAAGACAAGATGGGAATCATGCCTGTCTGCCAAGGCTTGCCAGGGCCTCCCATCCCCACTGCTACCACCCTCTGCCCTGATACCTCGGGCCTGGGCTGCTGCCACAGGTGCTAGCTATTCGCCCAGCCTTCCTCCCTTGCTGTCTCTCTCCCAGACTGTTCTGATAACACAGTAGCACTGGTCCCTCTTCCAGCACCCAGCCCTTCCCATCGGCCTGTCTGGGCTCTGTCCCAGCCGCACCAGCCAGCGCTCCTCCTGCAGACTGTACACCACCGCCCCATGTTCCTCCAGCTTCATTTGCCCAGAGCCCCAACACCTGCTGCCCTTGCCAGACAAGACCTTCCTGCGCTGTCCACACACAGCTGATGCAGAGTTGACTGTGAGCCTTTGACAAGCACTCCTAGGTCTTCCCTCTGCGGTCATGACTTCCCTGAAGACTCTGCTCCCCCAGGGAGCCATCCATTTCCATTTTCGTCAGGCTGATCACTTTTGTCATTTGGATTTCTCAGGAAATTTTTTTTAATTGTGGCAAAAGAAATGTAACATAAAATTTGACATTTTTAACCATTTTAAGTGTACAGATCAGTGGCATTAAACACATGTACATGGTTGTGCAAACGTCACCACCATCCACCTGCAGAACCATTTCACCCTCCCACACTGAACTCTGTACTTATTAAACAACAGTTTTCCACACCTCCTTTCCTCCAACCCCACATATAATGGAATCATGCAATGCTTGTTCATTTGTGTCTGGCTTATTCCACTTAGCGTAACATCTTTAGGTTCCTCCAGGAGGTAGCATGTATCAGAATCTCACTGCCATTGGAGGCTGAGTAATACCCCATGTGTGTGCCCACCACACTCCGTTTACCCATTCATCCGTCAATGGGCATTCGGGTTGTTTCTGCCTTTTGGCTATTGTGAATAAAACGCTGCTATGAACATTGATGTATGAATACCTTCTGTAGTTTCTGCTTTCAATTCTTTCAGAAGTAGATTTGCTGGATCATGTGATAATTCTGTTTCAGTTTTTAAGGGCCTGCCATACGGTTTTCCATAGCACTGCCCCATGTTACATTCTGAGCAGCGATGCACAAGGGTTCTAACACCTCCATGTCCTCCATGTTACATTCTGAGCGGCGATGCACAAGGGTTCTAACACCTCCATGTCCTCCATGTTACATTCTGAGCGGTGATGCACAAGGGTTCTAACACCTCCATGTCCTCCATGTTACATTCTGAGCCGTGATGCACAAGGGTTCTAACACCTCCATGTCCTCCATGTTACATTCTGAGCGGTGATGCACAAGGGTTCTAACACCTCCATGTCCTCCATGTTACATTCTGAGCCGTGATGCACAAGGGTTCTAACATCCCCATGTCCTCCATGTTACATTCTGAGCAGCGATGCACAAGGGTTCTAACACCTCCATGTCCTCCATGTTACATTCTGAGCGGTGATGCACAAGGGTTCTAACATCTCCATGTCCTCCATGTTACATTCTGAGCCGCGATGCACAAGGGTTCTAACGTCCCCATGTCCTTGCCAATGCTTGTTTGTTTTGTTTTTATTTTTGATAATAGCTCTTCTAATGACTTTGTGTCATTGTGGTTTTGACTTGCATTTCCCTAATGATGAGTGATGCTGAACATCTGTTGATGTGCTTATTAGCCATCTGTATAATCTTTGGAGAAACGTCTACTCAAATCCTTTGTCTGTTTTTTAATTGGGTTGTTTTTGTCATTGAGTTGTAAGAGTTTTTTTTAAAATATTTTCTGGATATTAATCCCCTATCAGATGTATGATTTGCCTATTTTCCTCTATTCCATGGGGGAAGAGTGCCGCTTCACTCTGTTGACCATGTTCTTTGATGTGCAAAATTTATTAATTGTAATAAATTCAACTTACCTGTTTTTTTCTTTTGTTGACTATGCTTGTAGTTTCATACCTTTAAATATCATTGCCACATCCAATGTCATGAATCCTTTCCCGTATGTTCTTTTCTAAGAGTTTTTTATTTTTAGCTCTTACATTTAGGTCTTTGATCTATTTTGAATTAATTTGTGTATATGGTGTTAGGTAAGGGTCTAACTTCATTATTTTGCATGTATCCAGTGTTCCCGATATTATTTGTTGAGAAGACTTTTCTTTCCCCATTGAATGGTTTTGGTACCCTTGTTTAATGCCACTGATCATATATGCAAGAATTTATTTCTGAGCTCTCTATTCTATTCCATTGATATATATGTCTGTCTTTCTGCCACTTTCAATCTGTTTTGATTCCTATAGCTTTGTAGGAAGTTTTAAAATCAGAAGTATAAGTCCTCCAACTTTATTCTTATTTTTCAAGATTGTTTTGGCTATTTGGGGTCCCTTGAGATTCTTTATGAATTTTAGGGTAGATTTTTCCATTTGTGCAGAAAACATCATTGGTATTTTGATAGGAATTGCACTAAATCTGTGAATCCTTTGGGGTAGTGCCTGGGAAGTTTTGAAAACCTTTTCCTGTAGCTATTGTGTTTATGTATGAATGCCCTCTTTATCCAACTAGATGGCAAACTTCTGATCATAGGAACTGTGTCTTCTGTCTTTCCTGTCTCTCACTGCACAACACCAAAGGCACTAAGTCATAAACAAAATGAGGAATGATTATTCCTCTAACTAAATTTTTTCAAATGGGAAAAACTAGGAACTATCAGCTACTACCCATAAAATCTTCTAGCTTTAGATTTCTTCAAGCTTTCTAGTGAATGACTTAGAACTGATAAAGAAAATAAGAGGGATCACCAATCCCTGTCGTATCTGGAAGGCACCGACTCCCTTCCTGGAGCGCTACATACAGCTGATTCCATGACTGCTGGCCACACCAGGGAAGCCAACACCTCTTCCTTCCCTGATAATTCCAATCAGTGCTGCAGTTTGGACCTGACTGTTCGTAAGAAACCCAAACAGAAGGTAATACCTAGACTGGGGGAGCCTTCGCTGATACAACAATTGGCACACTGTGGGGTTGGCTGTAATTGTTGTATTTATCTACCATTTGGAGCTTGCTAGATATCAAGGGCTGAGTAATAAGTGGGCTTTCCATGCATCTTCTCAATGCTGGGGAACAGTCAGAGCCAAAGGTCATTGTAAAAAGGAGACAGATGTGGCATCCCATTCTCAAGTGAGTGGAAGACCTTCAAGAAAGAAGCCCAGGTGGCGAGCACCCATGTATTTCAACATGCAATGAAGCATGCTAGTTACATACCAAATCAAATTACTTACACATTAAACCAGTGTTGTCAGCTTGCATTGGCTTTGAGTATGGGTTCTCTCTGTGATACATCTATAGTAGCAGCCTTTAAAAAACCAACAATAGATCCCTTCTAAGGAGAAGTCTGCAGAGTTGAAAGTACACAGAGAAACAGTGGACCAGACTTGGTCCCAGCACACTCACCCACCACAACTGCCAGGCTTGGTTCCAGGAGTCAGGACCAGAAACTCTTCCTGCGCTGCGGCTCACACCCTGAGCTAGGCCCTCCAGGACCAGTGGAAATTCCTGGTGGGGAGTGTTGACAAGTTAATTATGAGTCTACACTGTCTGTGGTGACTGCGAAATTGCCCACAAGAATTGCATGGAGCCAGATGTTGCTGCAACGCTGAGTGATGTGTCAGATGTGCCAGACATCAGGACAGTGCCGACTTACTGCCACCGCAACCGGAGACTGAGGTTACACAGTAGTTTCCCTTGAATTAGTTGGCATCACATAGACCAAACAATTGATTGGTTGGATAGATTTTTACTTTTCCATGAGACATTTGTTCTTGTATAACCTAGGTGTTGAGATCCTAATGGAGCAAGGATAAACGTAGTGAGGTGTAGTCATCTATAAACCTGAGCTTCTGGAGACCGCAACTTGTGTTTCTACCATCTCTCCATTCAGCAGACCACCTCTTCCTCTCTTAGAGCTCCCTATTCCTTGCCAGCACTTCCTGAAGAACACAGACAGCCAAACCCTTATCCTCCCTCCAGCTCTGAGAACACTGTGTGTGCTCTTAATTTGGACTGATCTCCATGTAAATCAGGTCACTTGGATCACAGATAAGCTCTCATCTGATCAGAGACTGTACCTCTACGTTCAACCAGCCAAGAGGGCAAATATATGCTGAGAGAACCAGGGTGGATAGGGAATGAGTCCACTCAATCCAATCTCACTACTGTAAAGTAACTCATAGTGAATGCACTAGTAATACGGCTCTCTCGTGTCATTTTCAATAACCAGAGAAAATATTTACATCTTCGGGTCTTAAGTGCTTATTTGTCTCAGTGGTATGCATCCTAATCCTTCACTGTCTTCCTTGTGCCAAGAGTCTGAAGTGCAAACTCCTTCCTTCATGAGTCAAAGGCTTCCAAAGTGTTCCCTGGCCCACACTCTCCAGTCCAGCCTGGCTGGCTTCCTCACTGCCCTTCAAACATGCCTACACATTTCTGCTTTTGTGTCCTTGCAGGTCACATTCTCCTTGTTGTGCCCCCATGCCCACCACTACAAGTTCCTGCCAACTGCCCAGTCCTGGATTCAGCTCCAGGTGATCTAAGAAGGTTCCACTGACCGCCCTGGGTACTAAGGATCTGTTGCCATCTCTCCCACCTTTTCTAGATTTTTATTCTTTTACTGCTGTTATGGGTTGACTTGTGTCTTCCAAAATTTATATGTCAAAATCATAACCCCCGTACCTCTAAATGTGACCTTATTTGAAAATAGGGTCATTGCAGGTGTAATTAATGAAGTCAAAATGAAGTCACACTGGAGTGGCTGGGTCCCTAATCCACTACTACTGTTCTTACAAAAGTAGGAAATTTGGACAAAGAGTCACACACACAGGACAACACTATGCAAAGATGCAGGTGGAGATCAGGGTGATGCAGTGGAAGCCAAGGCAGACAGCCTGCGATTGCCAGCAAACCACCAGAAGCTAGGAGAGAGGCCTGAAGCAGGCTCCCCACACAGCCCTTGGTGGAAGCGAACCCTGCTGGCACTGAGACTTGGACTTTCAGCCTCCAGAGCTGTGAAGCAACAAGTTCTATAGCTTGAGCCACCTGGTTCATGGTGCTTGTAATGGCAGCCCTGGGAAACAAATCTAACCACTTATTAGTTATGTATTAAAATTAGATTTAATGGCCATTAAGGTCTCAATACATGCCTCATACAGACGTGGGTGCTTTACATGGTTTTTTCCTCATTTAATTTTTTTTTCTTTTGTTTTTGAGACAAGGTCTCACTCCATTGCCCAGGCTGGAGTGTAGTGGCGCAATCATGGCTCACTGCAACCTTGACCTCCCAGGGTCAGGTGATCCTCCCACCTGAGCCTCCTAAGTAGCTGGGACTACAGGCATGCACCACCATGTCTGGCTAATTTTTGTATTTTATTGTAGAGATGGTCTTGCCCTGTTGCCTAGGCTGGTCTTGAACTCTTGGGCTCAAGCAATCATACTGTCTCGGCCTCCCAAAGTGCTGGGATGACAGATGTGAGCCACCACACCTGACCCCTCATTTCATATTTAATATACTACAAGGTAATGGTAGCATTCCTGCTTTAAAGACAAAGCTAAGAGCGTAGGCCAAGTAAAAAGTTGAAACCAAGCATGCCACGCTAGGTATACTGCTTCATGCTGCCTCTCCCCTGTGCTGACCTGAAGGACTAGCTTTCCATGTGTATCTTCTCTCACAAGGTAGACTCAAGTTTCTTGGGGAGAGAGATAATATCTAACCCATGTCTGAGCCTACAAAATGGCTAAAATCAGACATTTTCTGTAGTACTTGATAAATATTTCTGTGACAAAACACATTCTGTGCATCATATCATTTTCATCATCCTAAGCATCCATTTTTATGTTTACATTATCTTCATGCATGTCCTAGTAGATTGGAGTAGGGGACTAGACAGCTGAGCTGAATTGCTCGGGCCTGTTTCCACCCTAGTGGCTCCTCTGTGGCCCCCTAGCAGCTTGGTATCACATGATAGACACTGCCTATGTCTTTGTGGCTTTTTCTAATCTTCATTCCCTGGGATTTGAGGAGCCTGGGAATCCAAGGACACTGCTCACCAGAGTTTCCAAGACCAGCAGCTTCTGTGGGCTCCAGGCCTCTGGCCTTGGGAATGAGTGAACACGGAGCCGTGGAGGCACCCAGCTGTGCTCTCAGGCAGCTTCCTTTCCTCGCCACAGCGGCCTTTGAAAGGTGCCTCCTTGCAGAAGCATCTGACAGGCCCCTGCACACAATGTGACCTTGTGTCCCTCCACTACAGTCGGACAGGGCCCCCCAGTCAGCCATGCTCCCTTCTATCTTCAAGGGTCGTCTTCTTATGTGTGTGGAAGCCAAGACTCTTCTGCCCAGCAGTCAGCTGGCACCAAAGCTGCAAAGAAAGGGGAGCCACTGCTCAGGAGAAGAGAATGTGGAGCTCCCAAGGGCATCCATGAGAGAAAAGAGGAAGGAAGAAAGACAGGGAGGCTGAGGAAGGGCAGACAGGCCCGTCCTCCAGGGTTTAACACACTGACATGTCCTCCAAATCTTGAGTAAATTCTACTAACATCCACAGTGTGGTTGATTTCTTATGGAAACTTGTAAAGAAGCCAAACTTTGTACCTAGCAGATAAGAGGCAAAAGAGAGAGAGTGCCTACCATGGAATTGAGGCAATAGCTATATCCAGGCAGCGCTATTTATTTAAAAGGTGAAATGAACTATTAAAAAAAGAGAGAGATATATAAGGAAGTAGGAGAACATATGCCAAAGGAGTCTGTAGAGTCAGGGAAGGCCTGTCCAAAGAAGTGGATATGAAGCTGAGGACTAAAGGGTAAGTAGGAATTACTCAAAGCAAAGGGTAGGGAAGAGTGTTCCAGAGAAGGGGATCAGCACATGCGAGGGCTCTGAGGCATGTGCTGGGGAAGGAGTCTCTAAAGAACTCAAATCCAAATGGGGGTCCAGAACTGCCTGTGTAAGCACCTACTACCCAGCAATACGGTATTTTTAGCGAAGATCACAATGATTTCAAAACAAAGCCAGGAATTACCCAGAGACAATAGGAAAAAGTATTTTTCTTTGAATTAAAGGAATATTATTTGAGGCTACGTAGAGGAAAATTAATAAAACTTACAGACTACACTGGAACAAGGACCCTTTTTATAGGTGTTTGCCTTCACACATGATTTCATCCCAGCAACTGATATTCCTCAGGTGAGTGCTAAATCTCAAGAACTTAAAAACACAGGCATGAAAGTCAAGAACTGAGAGGAATTGTCCTCTGGAGGAAATGGAGTCCCAGAGGGGAGAACTAACCTGCCCATGGTGGCAGAGCTAACTAGTAGGAAGATTGGAACTGGAATAGGAACGCAAGTGTCTTGACCACCGGCCTAGTGTCATGCTCCAAGAGACCACACTGCCTCCTTTGGGAGTGGAGAACTTGTATTGCCTTGGATTTATTTCAGACGCCAAAGCCTTGGCCAGTTTTCTTCCTTCTCAATTCTAGAATATATGAATTTTCTATTTTCTACCTATTCAATGCATGCAAGCTTTTCAGTACCAATGTATTCAAAAGGGAGTTACTGCTGTTGTAAGTAATTTTTAGGAGAAGAATTAAAATCAGAAGAAGAAAAGGAGATAAAATAACTTTCAGTTCAATACGTCAGCTTGAACATCATCAATCTACATTCTCTTCTGAAATGCTATTAAAATGGAAGTAGGAATTTTGAACTCACGAGAAGACAAAGAGAATGAGAGAAGACGGCAACAGACTGGAGACACAACCAAACTTTGGAAGATAGAAAATGGATGAATGAATGGGAACTGACTTATCAGAGGGGTGAAACTGCAGCACAGGAGACAAGAAGCAAGGCAATCTGGGTCACAGAACCTCAAAAGGGCTCAGAAACGGGTGGCACCCGGTGAACTGAAGGTGGAGAATAAAGTTCGAGAATGTGTTGAGAATCTGTATTAGGAGGAGTGAGAGGCCTCCCCCAGCCTTTTCCCTAACCTGCAGATCTGTTTCTTCTCAATATGGGCAGGAAATAGGGGAACAGGGAGGTTGTGGGCTTGGAGATACCATGCATGACAGAGGGCAGCGGGGACCATGCTCTGTGAAAGTGCGGGATGAAGAGAAAGTCTACGGGCTAAGAGTGGGCCGCCCAGCTCACACACCCCACCAAAACACTCAGGCCGGGAGAAGTCGGCTTGCACCCTAGTCAGGAGCTCCTCCCTGGATAAATGGACTGATCTGAAAGAAAAGACGTACCATCAGCTGCAGATGCCTACTGCTCCCCAACCAGAAGAATTTCACCATGAAACTCCCCAGTCACCAAACTGAGACCCCACACCAGAGCTGCCAGTGAGTTCTTCAGTGCCTCTCTCTAAAATAATAGTGGTCAGTTGAGGTCACTAAATATTTTATGAAAGTCTCTAGCATGAGGACAGAAACTAAAATAAACAGAAAAATTAAACACACACACACACACAACAGGGTCAGAAGGAGCAGAAAAAAACTTTACAAGTAAACTTTCTGAACATCCTCATACTGGTGAGAAGACCCAAGAACGGGATGTGATTAGAAGAAGGGCAGATTCAGAGAACAAGGGCTAGATCCTGGGGACTGAAAGTGCTAGAGAAAGTTAAAAATACAAAACCAAAAAGCCATTAAGGGATAGGAAGGTAAAGTGAAGAAAATTGTCTGGGGCCAAAAGTTAAAGAATAAAAAACACTAAAGGTAAGAAATTAGAAGGCAACTCTAGACAATGTTATGTCTAATTTACAGTAAGAAGGAACAGAGAAAATTGAAGGAAATAAATAATTAAAGAAAGAATATAAGAATTTTCCCTAAAAGTAAAGTGAATTTCTAGAATGCAAGAGGCCTCGAAGGATGAAAAAGATCCACCTAAAGACATGGAGCTATCAGATTTCACAGTGGGCAGGATAATAAGATGGTCCGGAAAGCGTCCAGAGAAAGATAAAAAAAATTAACATAGAATGACTTAGGAAATAGAATTGCATCCAACTTCCCAAGAGCAACAATAGAAGCTAAAACACAATGGAGCAATGCCTTCAAAATTAAGTGCAGAATTTTTTTCCAACCTAAAATTCTAAAGCCAGCCTTACTTTCAGTCGAGTGTGAGAATACAATATCGACCGCTTTGAAAATTTACCTCCCATCTACCCTTTCTCAAGAAGCTACTTCTTCACCAAAAAAGGGTCAGGGAGGGAAAGAATAAAATGAGAGAAAGAAAGGTACTATTGTCCTAGTCATTCAGGCTGCTATGATGAAATAACCTACTGAGTGGCTTATAAACAACAGTAATGTATTTCCCACACTTATGGGGACTGGAGGACCAAAATCAACGTGCTGGCAGATTCACTGTCTGGTGAGAGCCCACTTCTTGGTTTCTAGACGTGCTTTCTCACATGCCAGAAAGAGTGAAGGAGCTCTTTGGGGTTCCTTTTAGAAGGGCACTAATCCCATTCATGAGGGCCCCACCTGCATGACCTCATCACCTCCCAGAGGCCTCAGCTCCTGATATTATCACTATAAGGATATGTTTCAACATATTAATTTGGGGGAGACACAAACATTCAGTCTATACAGTAAGTGTTCAGGATTAAGGGGCTGGAATCAGAAGATGGGAAAGGTAATCCCTAGGATAATGGTGTAGCAGGTGCCGCAGGCGTGGGGAGCCAGTGGTGTGGTTCACAGCAAGAAGAGTAAGGAAATACAGAGATAAACACCCAGCAAAAATGCTGAGAGTTGGAATGACACCCTCGCAAGGGTAGGACTTAAGGAAGAGAAAAGGTGGAACATGGAATGGTTTTTTTGTTGTAAGTCTTGTAACACTGTTTGACACTTTATGCATTACTTTGGTTAATTTTTTTAAGTCGGGGGAGAACAGAAGGGAAAAGAAAAGGCATAATGAGAGTGAATCTTCAAATAGTGATACCCTGGGGATAAAGAAGTGAAGGGATGTTAGCTTGGAGCAGAAATGGAGCAGGGACAGGTGGGATAGTCAGGCAGGCAGGATGGGCTTTTGCACCAAGCGCAGAGTGAGCAAAATGAAGGCTATAAAGCCCCGGTCTAAGAAATACCTGCCCGGAAATCATGTGCAGCTTAACGTGGGCGACTGATTCATGCTTTTTCCATCCAAGTCTCTGTATCACTGGGATCTGGCAAGAGGAAGGCAGGCGAGGTGAAATCTGAAAGCCACAAGACATCAGAAAGGAGGAAGAAATGCAGCCAAGGCCTGTGGATGGTGCGTCACCTTCATACAAGCCTCATGACCTCACCACATCCCATCAGATCCACAACGAAGGTAGACCCTCAAGTCTGACAGCACGGTGACTGCTATTCAGAATAGCCCAAGTCATAGCAAATGTCATTGGCCTTTAGCAGACTGTCCTTATTTCAGTAATCTTTTATTTTTGAAACAGGGTCTCACTTTGTCACCCAGGCTGTAGTGTGGTGGTGTGATCCTAGCTCACTGCAGCCTCAATCTCCTAGGCCCAAGTGATCTTCCTACCACAACCTCCTGAGCAGCTGGGACCACAGGTGCTTGCCACCATGCCTGGCTACTTTTTTAAAACTTTTTGTAGAGATGGGGTCTTACTAGTTGCCCAGGCTGGTCCTGAACTTCTGGACTCAAGCACTCCTCCCGCCTCGGACCCCCAAAGTGCTGAGATTACCAGTGTGAGCCACCGTGCCCAGACTGAAGTTTTGTACAAAGGGTTTTCATACGTTTACTGTGATCTAAGTCTCCAACCAAGTTTTACCTTAAGATGTAACGTTTTTCCACTGCAAATTTACTTACCAATGTTTTTGTTTTTGTTTTTCAAAACAGAGTCTTGAGTACACGGTGTTATTTACACCTTCCTGCTTTGTTCTTTTTCCTACTGTCTCAAATGCCTTCTTCCTGCCTACCTCCGCTCTCATCTGACTAACCAGGACTCAGTATTAAGACTGCCCAAGCATCACCTTCCTCCAGGAGGCCTTCCTGGACCTCTCACCCTTCTTCTACTCCCGGTCCAAGGTGGATAAGATGACTTGCCTCTGTGCTCCCGTGCATTGTTCACAGTTCATGGTTATTCTTAACCCATGGAAACAGAGCTATCTGTGACCATCTGCCCCCAATACAGAACTATAAGTTTCAAAGATTAGCAGCTATATTTGATTACCTCTGTATCCCTAGCAGCTCACGTCACACCAGCACCAAAAGGAATAGCCTGGAGAGCAGTAACAGCAGGTGGCGGAAAGTCAAGAGCTGAAGAATCCATGTTGCTCCGTGAAAACAGGACAATTTAGACAAGGGGCTTCTCTCCGAGGCATATGGCTTGGCCAGCAGAGACCTGGCTGGAGTTAACTCCTCGGGCCTCCCGCTGCTGGGTGCCCTTGGGCAAGGTGTGAGCAGTGCAACCCTATGCACTGTCTTTGCTTCCCAGTTTTGTGACCTTGGTCAGGTTAGTTACATACTCACAATCTCAGCTTCCTCATCCGTAAAGTGCGGAGAACAATAAACTGTGCCTGGCAGGGATGTTGGAAAGATTATCAGAGGGAGTGCATGGCAAGTGCCTTTGCTGAGTGCCTGGCACGGAGGGAGGGTTCCAAAACTGGTAGAAGATATCGTGATTATTGCTTCTAACAAGATACCAGGAAACCACTGGAGGCTTTTAAGCCATATAATGACACTTTTGCCTTTGACAAAGGTTACTCTGACAGCAGGGTGCAGTATGAATTGAATGGGAGCAAGAGTGGAGGCAGAGAAAGGGCTATTCCCACAGGCTAGATGAGAGATAAGAGGGCCCAAAGCAGAGCAGAAGCAGGGCCAGAAACAAAACCTGTTTTCTGCACACCCCTTGGCCTTCTGTCTGCTGTTTGGCAAACCCACCTCCCCACAGAGCCTCCCTGCAGGAATCATCAGGAACCTGTGCTGAGAGCTGCTCTAAGGACCAGCGCCAAAGCAATTAAGCATGTAACAATGCATTAAAATGGAAGGCAGGCTGGAGGAGAGGATAAACACCATAGCCTTCCCCAGCAGACCCAGAAGGCCCTAACCTGCGTCCATAATCTCCCAGAAATGGCTGCAACCCAAATGTCCAAAGGAGAAGGTTTAAGTGAACCCCCATACAATGCACATGTACTCACAGACACACACATATATGTTTCTGAGATGGTGCCAAACTGAGGGAGCCCAGGCCAGCTGTCGGATGTTTTCCAAACTCCCACGACCAGAGTTCCCATACGCTTGAGTGCAGGTGGGAGTGGAATGCAGGGTAGGAGAGGAGGGTCCTTCACCCAATAAGCCTCTCTGTAGATACTGAGTTCACGTGTTCATTCCCAATTGGAAACACATGCGCTGTCAGGCCAGGCAGGAACCAGAAATCAACAACATATAAAAATATTGCCTTGCACAGACACTTTCACTCCATGATCTCGCCCCTCCTCCCCAGTCTCCCTTCACTTCTTTATTGGCAATGGGGCTTGCTGGGGAGAGACAGGCTCCTGTGCCCCATAAATAATAATATGAATGGAGACTGTACATATGGTTTGGGTCTCTATTTCTGAGTCATTCTGAATGCACCTGAAGTTGTAGCAGCCAAGGGAGAGATTTTCAGTGGCACACAAAGCCTACTTTGAGAAATGTGGAATGAAGGCTTCTCTTTCTTCTGGAAGGGAGATGACTCAGTGTTTTGTTTTTCTCATAGTGCCACAAGGTGATAGCACCATCTCAACACCTGTAGTCATAACTTGGAGGGAAATTCACCTCCAAAAGCATGTAGCTGCATATAGAATCTCAGAGCAAAAGTGTCTTTCAAGCAAGGGCTTTCAATCTAGAACCCCAAGATGGCATCAAAAGGTTCATGAGCATCTTCAAACTTTTACAGCGTAATGGGTTGCACCAGTGTGCACACATGTATTTTTGAGAAAGCCCACAGATTGTTGTCAAATTCCCAAAAAAACCCATTACTGAAAACGTTTAGAGCTACTGACTTTGCTGTGAACTAGCCCTGTGACCTCCATCCTCATCTGAAGCTTGAATTCTCTCTGTATAGTTTCATTCATGCAATAATCCAATTTATGCTTGAACTCCTCCAGTGATGAAAACCTGACAGAATAGCTCAGTAATTGAGAGCAGGGGTTTGGGAGGAGATGCTTCCATGCCCAGACCCTGGTGCCGACACTTTGTAACTTCATGACTTTGGGCCAATATTTCAGCCTCACTCATCCTTGGTTTCGTCTTCTATATAAATGGATTGTAATACCTCTTAGCTATTTTTGAGAAGATCAAATGAAATAATGCATGCAAACCTTTGAGCACACACAGGGGAGGTAGTAAGTGTACAGTAAAATGGTCACTGCTATTGCAGCATCGTCATTATTATTAGAGAGACAGGTCACTACTATTCTCAAAAAAAAAAAAAAAAACTCCTTTCTGTTTTTCCTTCATTGCAAAATTCTTCACCTTAATGTTGAACCAAAAACTACTTCCCTGTAGCTTGCAGTCAGTCATTGGTCTTTACTGGCACCTGGCGTGCAGAGCAAGCGACAGAGTTCAAAGCAGTCTGTCCTATCATTCATTAGCAGCATGCCAGGAACACTTGGATCCACAAATAATGTGTTCAAAAGGAAGGGAAAAATTAAAGATGGAGAACTTTAGACTCAGGATAACAAAACAGGTTTTTTGTTTGTTTCATGAAGACATTTTGACAATAAAGATATACAGTTTTAAGTGGACTGTTTTAAAATTTAAACATCACTGAGTAAATCCAGCATCTGTTCACATTTACCATTTATCAAAAGATCTTTCCCTGTGGCTCCTATCGGCACCAGCACTGTCATTAACACAGTGTTTTCACTAATTCTTCTAGACCCTTCTCTTCCACTGTTACCATAAATGAAGCCACTCAGACAAAGTCAGTGTGTTACACACGACACTTTATGTCCTCCCAGAGCACAGCCAGTTTCTGTTCCTGATCCGCTGTAAGCTCTGTGAGAGCAGGGGTAATGGCTGTCCTGTTTCCCTTCGAGTCTGTAACACCTCCCATAGTATCTGGCTCCTGTTAGGAACTTACTAGAGAGTTGTTGAATGAATGAATGAACCAGCTTACAAGCAACAGTAACGGGTGCAAAGTAAATCATGTCCTTTATTAATCCATAGTGCTATATCCAATTTAGGTAAGAAAAATGTGTGTTATAATTAAAATGAATTTAAGGACAGGTTTTGTATTTTCTCACTCCTGAAATCATTTGTTTTATCAGCTAAACGCCCACAGATCTTTAAGTCATTCATTTCATCATCTGCTTTTATATCCTTTCAGTCATTCTTGTTTTCTGCTGGGCATTGAAGACTAATAATTCCTAGATCCTAGAGATGTCAGGTCCACAGCTGAGAGCCATCAGCTACCCAATATATTCCCATTGTCCTTCTCTGGGAAGAGCCAGGGTGTCCTGAACTGCAGGGTTTGTTACCACCTTTAGGGAGCCAGAGGTTTAAAGGAGAAGACAATATTGAAGAGATACTGTAGACCACTAAGTTCTGTTCTTTCTGATACTTAAAAGGTCTTTAAGATTAGGTACCTGGAGCTATATAGTGTTAGAAGCAAAAATAGTACATGTGATTGAATCGTGTGATCTAGAAAGAAAATATTAATTCTCTAATCTTGGCAATTGTCTAGGATAACAAGACTGAAGCAATCCTGATTCTTCACACTCATTCTGGTCAGGGAACTGGTGGTGCTCTAGAAACCAAATCACCTTCAAAAATACTCTTATTAGTACTGATTAGGCTTAAAGTAATACACTGGGCAAAAAAAGAGCCTCTGCCCTCAGTGATCTATTAAGAAACAAGCACTTGGGCAGTTTTAAAATGATGATCTGAAATGACAATTTGAAAATAATACGGTGATAAAATAGGCAGCTAGCAAAAGAAATTTGCACTGCCAAAAATTTATTTAAAAGTTCAGCCTCGATGGGAAGCAAAGACATGAAAACTAAAACTTCAGTAAGACACAATTTTGGGGGTAATTAAAATCTGTAAAGATTCCAGAGGAAGCAAGGATGCAGTGCTGGTGACCACCGCGAGAAGCAGGCATTCCCGGCTGTGGCTGATGGAAGGAAAAGCAGACCAGTGGAGCCTTTCCAGAGAGCAATTTGGCAGCCTATTGCAAAAACCTTAATATGCACACCCTTTGACACAGCACTCGCACTTGTAGAAATATATCCTTAGGAAATTATTGGAGACGTACATAAAGACATACATATGTGCAAAAATATTCATTGCAGCATAATTCATAATAAAAAGTAGGAAACTTTTAAATATCTGATGTTAGGGGATTTATTAAACTTCAATATATCCATATGATTGAATATTATACCTAAAATACTTGTAGGTCACAAAAGAATTTTTACCAGGAAAATGTTTGCAATTTATTGCTAAGTGCAAACCCTAAAGGAAGAAAAGAAGCTTTCAATGCAGAAATTCAACAATACACCACCCTCCTGAGTTAGTTAACTCCTAGTTTCTTTTAAATCTTAATTCGTTCATCCTCATCTCCTACGAGGTCAGTTCTCTTTATGTTATGTCCTCAGAGCTCCATGGCCTCGCCTTCTTAGCATTTCTCAACTATGTAAATAAAGTTGTAACTTGCATTTACTTGTGTGACTCTTTGATTAATGTCTGACTCTCCAACTAGACTATAGTTGAATGAGGGTAGGGTCTGTTCCTGGCACAGGATAAATGCTCAATATATTCTGAATGACACCAGGTTACTTAAAAATCTATATGTACGTGTACACACACAAAAGTGATGGGAATAATATTTCCACTGTTGATATTTTAATAACAAAGTTCCTAGGACTAGTAGGGTGGCGAGTGATGTTTTTTCTTCCAGGTCTTCTGAACTGAGTACGCTGTAGCACTTCAGTCACTTTAAAAATAATAAATGCTATGGGAAAAATAAGTTTGCTAAATCAGTATCATGAGTGATGTATATCTTCAGAGGATCTTCCTTGAGCATTTAGGAATGCCTGGTCCCCTGAACACATGCAAGCAGGGCTGGGTAGGGGGTGGGAATCGTATCTGGTGGGATCGCAGGGCTGGGTAGAGGGTGGGAACTGTATCTGGTAGGGTCTAGTATGTATGGAATCTTGAAGGAGGAACATGGAAGCTTTTGTCAGAGTTGGGAGAGACAGAGAAGACAGGGGCTGGGGCTCCAGGGTGCAGGGCAGAATGAGTAGGGGAACATCTGTACTGCCATTGCTCATTGCTGGAGTGAAAGGGGTCTGCCTAGAAGTGCTGGGAAGTGACACTGGAGAGGAAGGTGATGGAGAGACACGTGGGCCAGTATGGAGCCTGTAGTCAAAGGAGAAATCACTGGGGGTGGTGACATCCTTTGTTTAAGTTTAAAGAGGTCACTCTGACTGCCCTGCAGAAAGTGAACTGCAGGGGAATGGATCCGGACACAGCAGGGTCCATTTTGAGGCTGTTTCTATTATCTGGGCAGAAAAAAAATGAGGATCTGATATAAAACTTTGGCTGTAGGGATAGACAAGAAAAGACTGTTCAAGAGCTTCTGAGAAAAGAGAAACAGTAGAAAGAGTCAACAACTACATTCGATTTCTATCTTGGGTGACTATACGGATGGTTGTGCCATCAAATGAGATAGAGAATTTCAGGTGTATTTTAGAGGATGAGGAGCTCCACTTCAGGCAGGTTGAATTTGAATCGCAGAAGAAACATGTGGGCTAGAAATTTAGACTTGAGCATCATCCACATATAAGTGATGGTTAAAACCTTGCAGGTGGATTAAATCACCCCAGAGGGGATAAGGATAAGAAGAGAAGTTGGTCATGAATGAGAACGTATGACATATCAGTATTTAAGGGGCAGGCAAAGGCAAGGAACTGTATAAGGGAAAGAGAAGCCATGTCAGATGTATGGAACAAAAGACAAGGGAATAGAAATTTTGCAAAGGAAGAGTGATGAGGATGAGCAAATGCAGCAGGATTTCAGTAAAAAATAGCACTGAAAAGAGTCCTGGAAAGAGTTGGAAGTTAGAAGGTGAGCATTGACAGAAATTTCCATAGATGTACCTAGAAGCCAAGCTGCAGTGGTTTGAAGAATGAATGCATTATGCAGAATGAGATCTGTGACCTTTCTTCATTAGTAAAAGGAAAAGAGATTCGCAGGTATCACCCTGACTGGGGGAAGACAGGGTGAAGGCAAGAGTCTCAAGCCAAAGCGAGAGGTATATGGGTTGAAAATAAAGGGAGAGTAAAGCAATATAAAATGAAGCCCCAAAGAAATCAGGAGGGAACTGGGCAAGGACACAACCTGTGGGTTAGCCTGCACTGAAGGAGGGGGGCTTCATCTCTGCCTTGCAAACCAGTGTGCCACCAGACTGTGGTCAGTGTATGAGATGCAATTATGCATATTACAGTTGCCAATATCTGCTAGGCACAATGCTGAATGAAAAGGTTTGCAAGGCTGCAGTTTATACATCAGCAACTCTGTACAATGTCCTGTAAATAAGAAGTGATAGACCACGCATAGTGTCAATCTAGCACAAAAGAAGAATCACGTATTTCCTTAAACATGCTAGAGCTTTCAAGAGTATGTCAAAGAGTGGAGTTAGGGCAGTGAATACTCAAACAGTAACACCATGCTAATGGAAGACAGTGGATAGGTGATCATTAGAGATTTTTTTTTATACACACTGAGACATTGCTTTTCTAATAAAGTCATTCCCCTATACTTATTTGCTGGTGTTATAGACACGTTCGAGTCTTTTAACTTAATGGTGTGTGGAGAGCACAAAAAGGTTGAGAAAGCACTCCTTGCTCTCTGAGGCTGGAAGAAAGTTAATGAAGACAGGAATGGATACAGATGAGTTTATAGGTAACGGAGGACCATGTCTAATCTCTAATGGTGAGGGCTAATTCAACCTCTTGACTAATCTAATTTTTCCATGTAAATCCCACAAAAATAAAGGTGAGTTTGGTGATGATAAAGGACACGGACCGCTTAACAGTTAATTCAGGAAGGTTCACCATAATGCCTTACCCAAGTGCAGTGAGACTCCCCCAACTGCAGCACAGTTCCTTGCATTCTTTTAATTTCCAGTGTGCGTATCTTCTACACAAAATAGTTCAGCTCCACAGACATTCATGGCAGCGCTATTCACAATAGCAAAGACATGGAATCAACCTAGGTGCCCATTAACAGCAGATTGGAAAAAGAAAATGTGGTACATATACACCATAGTGTACTACACAGCCATTAAAAAGGATGAAATTATGTACTGTGCAGCAGCATGGATGCAACTGGAGGCCATTATTCCAAGCAATTAACACAGGAACAGAAAACCAAATACCGCATCTTCTCACTTATAAGCGAGAGCTAAATATTGGGTACACATGGATATAAAGATGGAAACAATAGACACTGGGGACTACTAGAGGTGGAGAGAGAGAGCACAAGGGCTAAGAAACTGACTTTTGGGTACTGTGCTCACTACCTGGTGATGGGATCATTTGTACCCCAGACCTCAGTGCCACACAATAGCCCCTTGCAATAAACCTGCACAAGTACCCTCTGAATCTAAAACAAAAGTTGAAATTATTTTAAATAGTTCTGTTCTTAAATATATTCTGTCTGCAATAGACATTTATCAGGTACTTCCTGTTTTCCAGCGTTTGACTTTAATTGGGGGGTCCACATAAAAAATTTCTGATCTTTGGAACAAATGTATTGATTCTAGAAAATCGTGTCCCTTATTCATTAATGTATCAACCCTTTATTAAAAATGCTAAGATGTGAGCTCAGTTGCGTCACTTCACTTTGGTCTAGTGTTCCTCAGTTCCAAGACCATTCTCTTTCCCCACTGCACATTATCTACCACCTTTATTATTTAGGAATAATATTTAAACCAATGCATTTTTTATTTTCCTTAAATGATTGTGCTCTTAAGCTTCCCACTTACAGAATCAATTGCTTTTGAAGACAGGCAAGTGTCTATCTGCTAGAACAAAGACGCAATGAGTGCCAAGGATGACTTTCTTGGGTTCTCAGCTGGACAACAGACTTTGTTGAAAGAAGAAAGATTCTCTCTAAATTCTGAACGCTCCCTGTAAGTATCAAAAACCAAATGTGGTCAGCTCGGGTCATAGAGGATTGCAAAACACCTTAATGTGCAGACCACACAGGCATCCGGACAGTTTGCTTCATGGGTTTCATCCATCAGGAGACCAATGCTTACCCAAGTCTTGGCCTCAGGGTGGGGCAGGTACATGGCAAAAGAATACAGGCCCTGGATGGACCGAGTGGGAAGCTGAAAGCAAGAAGGAGACTGAGCCCCATTTCCAACTGGGACTCTAGGATGTGAAGGTCTCACTACCCCAAGACATACATAGTTAAACGGCAGCATGAGGTGTGGGTTTAGAAAGGGGCCGATGGACTGACATAGCCCCCTTTCCTTTTCCTCTACTGTTTCCTTTCTCTTTTCCTCATGATTCTCCACACCTATGCCTGCTGGCTAGGGAGATATTCAGAATTTCTAGTGAGCTCCAGGAGAAAATATGTAATTTATCTATCCTCAAGGCTTCTCTTATTCAGGCCCTGCTATAACTGCTTCAAGTTTCCCGAATTATTCCTTATTTGACATGATTTTCTCAACAGTCACCATCCCTCTCCCTTTGACCAGAATCCGGTTATCAACACCTCCTTTATATAGACTCGAATATGATCTTTAGATGGGGTACTAGCACCATATACAATGGGTCTGCCATTTTGCCTGCTCTGGTCACTACTGCTTGCAATGCAACCTAAGAATTCAAGCTCTATTTTATTTATTGTTTCACAATGTGGGCTTATCTTAAGTGTGCAGTCAACCAAATTTCAAACCAGGTCTCTACCACCTGATACTTATGTAAACTGATTTTTTCTTTACACCAAGTCAGGACTTGACATTTTACCAGTTGAATTTCATCTTATTGATTTTGGCCCTTAATTCCAGTCTTTTGAGGTTATATTGAAATACCACTCAGTTCTAGCCATCTCTTATTCAACATTTTTATCAGTTAATTATATGAAGACATAAAAGATACACATATGGAGACATAAAAGATATACACATCAAGCTTGTGGGTAACACAGGAAGTCCTATATCCCTGGAGGCCGCCCTTTGGAATGACTCTAAAGCATTAATCAGCACATAAAAGAACAAGAGAATACCTCCCTTACTAAAGCACAACACAAAACTTGCCAAGCTTTTTGGAGAAAAGCTCCAGAAATATGTCTGGCTAAGGACTCAGACTGCCTTAACTCTTCAGTTCAGTGCACTGGGGTCAAGTCAGACAGACCTGTACTGGGGTGGCAGTTATGAGAGAGTTACTTCATTTTTCTAAGGCTCTATTTTCTTATTTGAAAGTGAAAATCATGAAAGTAAGCACCTAATAATTCACCTATGACTATATAATAACTCCTGCATATCCAAGACGTTCTCATATCCCCACACCCAAAACACACTGAGATTCATTCCATCTGGGGAGATCCCCCCCCTCACACACACAGGGAGGCACCTTCACCTACTACTGGCCTGAAGTCGAACAGTGCTTCCACTGTTCAGTGTTCAAAATATACCCATAAGAATTAGCCTACTCATGGTAACAGGAAGTTTTTTCTTCTTGGCTGTGGTGTTTGACCATTATAAATTCATTACACTCTAAACTTTTTATCTTATTGCCAAAGATACAATAAGGCATACTCAGACTAACTCCTTGCTAAATTCTACGTGTAATACCTCTAACATATTTCCAGATTGACACTGACTTCCTATATTAGTATTCACTTGTCTCAAGATCCCCAAGCAGCAGTCTCTTTGAAGCCAATGTGTTGGACTTGGTCAATGAATAGTCAGTGTCTTGTACATAATTTCAATGACCATTGGCTGGTAGTTTTAAGCGTCCAGTAACTACATATTTCCTTTCTTTTTCTTTTTCCATTTTCATTTTAACGACTCCTACCAAAAGCAGGTAGAGCTACTAGTAGTCAGAGGGTGAACTCTAGACAGACTACCTGGGTTCAAATCACAACTCTGCTACTTACCAGCTGTGAAACCTTGTAGGGATTATTCATTCTGTGTCTGAATTTCTTCATCTGTAAAGTGGGGTTAATAATAATATCCACCTTATACTCTTGTTAGGAGGGTTATGGATAAACATCTATAGAGATCTTAATGATGATTGACATTATTTCTTGACACAAGTATAGAAATACTCTCTACTTAATCTATTCTCTTTATTTAAAAGGTAAACACTCCTTTCTTCTAATTTGTACCACTTTCTAGGCAGCCCCAGAAGTTAGCACCAAGAAGTCTTCCTTACCTGTTTTCTTAATTAGTTCCTTTCTATTAGTCCTTTATGACCTTCCCATATCATTCATATTTTGGGGTCACAACTATATCTTTTTAATTTACATATATCACTAATTATAAGATGAATCCTCAATTTAACTAGTTTTTCAGAGGGAGTAATTTTAAAAATTGCTGCTGCATTATATATATGTACTGTTTGTCCACATCCCAATTTGCAAAACCTAAATATATATATGTACGTTTTAAAGCAAATATCAGTATGTTAGACTCATATATATGACAGGTGGGAAGTTGAAGGAATGACAGAACTGCCCCACATATGGGACCGACTGTCCCACAATGCTCAGCTGGCCATCTTGCAAAGGCCGCGGATGCTACTGATCAGAAAGGAGAGCAGGTGAAAGAATTTGGATGATTTAGTATGATCCATTGTTCTTCAGAAAATACAAATTAAAATATTACTCGCAACATTATAGCTGTCTTTTAAGTGATAGTTAATCTTTCTGAGATTTTTAACTACAGTAAAATAAACACAACATTTACCATTTTAACTACTTTTAAGTGTACAATTTTACAATTTAGTGGCATTAAGCACATCCCAAAATGATGTGAAATCATCACCACTATCCATTTCCAGAAACTTTTTATCATTTCAAACAGAAACTCTATATTCATTAAACAATAACTCCCAGGATTTTTTTTAACCCTTACCCCCAGCCCCTAGTAACCTCAATTCTATTTTGTCTCTATGAATTTGCCTTTTCTAGATACTCATATAAGTGGAATCATACAGTATTTGTCCTTTTGTGTCTAGCTTATTTCACTTAGCATACTATTTCTAAGGTTTATGCATATGAATCCACATGTGATTTCACATATGGACCACAAAGCTCAGCTGGCCATCTTGCCAAGACTCTGGATGCTATTGACCACAGAGGAGAATGAGAAAAAAGACTTTGGATGAGGCTGGGAGTGGTGGCTCATGCCCGTAATCCCAAACCTTTGGGAAGCTAAGACAGGCAGATCACTTGAAGTCAGGAGTTCAAGACCAGCCTGGGCAACAAGCCAAAACGCAGTATCTAAAAAAAAAAAAATTAGCCAGGAGTGGTAGCACATGCCTGTAATCCCAGCTACTCAGGAGGCTGAGGCACAAGAATCACTTAAACCTGGGAGGCAGAGTTTGCAGTGAACCAACATCATGCCACTATACTCCAGCCTGGGTGACAGAGTAAGACTCTGGTCTCAAAAAAAAAAAGAAAAGAAAAGAAAAGAAAGAAAGAAAAGAAAAAAGAATTTGGATGAGTTAGTATGACCCATTGCTTCTTGGCTGAATTTCATTTTTTATTAAGGCTGAATAATATTCCATTGTATGTATATACCAGATATTGTTTATCCATCCATCTCATTAATAGACATTTGGATTGTGTCCACCTTTTGGCTATTATGGGTAAAGCTATAATGAAAACTGGTGTATAAGCATTTGTTTGAATTCCTGTTTTCAGTAATTTTGGGTATACATCTAGGAGTGGAATTGCTAGATCATGTGGTAATTTTATGTTTAATTATCTGAGGAACAAAAGGTTTCCACAGCAGATGTGACAGTTAACGTTCATGCTAGCAATGTGCAATGGTTCCAGTTTCTCTACATCCTCAACAACATTTGTTATTTTTCCTTTTTTAAAACAGCATTTCTCCTATATGAAGTGGACTAACTGCAGTTTCTATTTATACTTCCCTGATGTCTGGTGATGTTGAGTATCTTTTCATGTGCTTATTGGCCATTTATATATATTCTTTGCAGAAATATATAAGTATTTAGATATTTTGCCCATTTTTGAATTGGGTTGTTGTGGGGGCTCTTTATATATTCTAGATATTAATCCTTCATCAGCTATGTAATTCATGAATACGTTCTCCCATTCTGTGGGTTGCTTTTTCACTCTCTTGATAGTGCCTTTTGGTGTACAAAAGGTTTTAGTTTTGATGTAGTCCAATGTATCTATTTTTTTTCTTTTGTTACCTGTGTTTTGGTGTCATATCCAATAAATCATTGCCTAATGCAGTGTCACGAAGATTTTTCCTGTGTTTTCTTCTAAGAGCTCTGTAGTTCTAGTTCTTACATTTAGATTTTTATTACTTTAGGTATTTTGAGTTAATTTTTGTATATGGTGTTAGGTAGGGGTTCAACAGTATTCTTTTGTAGGTGCATATACAGTTTTCCCATCACCATTTGTTGAAAAGATTGTCCTTTCCCCTATTAAGTGTTCTCAGCACGTTTACTGAAAATCAATTGACCATATACAAGAAGATTAATTTCTGAACTCTCTAGTCTGTTCCATCCATCTGTATATCTGTTCTGTTGCCCGTTCCATACTGTTTTGATTTCTGAAACTTTGAAATAAGTTTTGAAATCAGAAAATGTGACTTGTTCAACTTTGTTCTTATTTTTCAAAAATAGTTTAGCTACTCAGAGTCTCTTGAGATTACATATGAATTTTAGGATGGGGTTTTCTATTTCTTAGAAACCTGCCATTGGTATTTGATAAGAATTACATTATGTCTGCACATTTCTTTGGGTAGTATTGTCATCTTAACAATAGTAAGTCTAGCTGGGCATGGTAGCTCACGCCTGTAATCCCAGCACTTTGGGAGGCTGACGTGGGTGGATCACGAGGTCAGGAGATTGAGACCATCCTGGTTAACACGGTGAAACCCCGTCTCTACTAAAAATACGAAAAATTAGCCGGGCAAGGTGGCGGGCACCTGTAGTCCTAGCTACTCGGGAGGCTGAGGCAGGAGAATGGCGTGAACCCGGGAGGCAGAGCTTGCAGTGAGCCGAGATCGTGCCACTGCACTCCAGCCTGGGTGACAGAGCGAGACTCCGTCTCAAAAAAAAAAGAACAATAGTAAGTCTTCCAATTCATGGACATGAAATGTCTTTCCACTTGTCCACTTGTTTACATCTTCTTTAATTTCTTTCAGCAATGTTTTCTAGTTTTCATCATACAAGTCTTTTGCCTCCTTGTTTAAATGTATCCCTAAATATTTCATTCTTTTTGATACTATTAGAAATGAAATTGTTTTCTTAGTTTCGTTTTGGATTATTCATTGCCAGTAAATAATAATGAAATTGATTTTTATGCATTGGTTTTGTATCCTGCAAGTTTAATTAATTCATTTATTAGCTCTGTTTTGTGTTTGGAATTTTTAGGGTTTTCTACATATAAGATCATATCAGCTGCAAACAGAGAAAATGTTACTTCTTTATTTCCAATTTGAATGCATTTTATTTCTTCTTCTTGCCTAATTGCTTATCTAGAACTTCTGATACTAAGTTCAATAGAAATAACAAAAGCAGGCATCCATGTCTTCTTCCTGCAACCTTAAAGTAAAAGCTTACAGTCTTTCACAATTGAGTATGACATTACTTATGGGTTTTTCACATATGGCCTTTACTAATAGTTTCCTTCTATTTCTAGTTTTTGAGTCTTTTCTTATCATGAGAGGGTGCTGAATTTTGTCAAATTATTCTTCTACATTAAGATGATTACGTGTATTTTTTTCATTCTATTAATGTGGTAGATTACATTTATTGATGTTCAGATGTTGAAACATCCTTCCATTGTAGAAATAAAATCCACTTGATCAAGGATTATAATCCTTTTACTATGCTCTTGAGATGCAATAAACCATACAAAAGATCAACAAATTCTGGGGTTTGTCCTTTGAAAGAATAAATAAGATTGATGGAGCACTAGCTAGACTAATAAAGAGAAAAAGAGAGAAGATCCAAATAATTGCAATCAGAAATGACAAAGAAGCATTACCACTGAACCTACAGAAATACAAAAAATCCCTCAGAGACTATTATGAACACCTCTATGCATGCAAACCGGAAAATCTACAAGCAACAGATAAATTTCTGGAGACATACAACCTCCCAAGATTAATCCAGGAAGAAACTGAAACCCTGAACAGACCAATCATGAGTTCCAAAATTGAATAGTAATAAAATGCCTGTCAACCAGAAAAAGCCCAGGGCCAGATAGATTCACAACTGAATTATACCTGATATACAAAGAATAGCTGATACCATTTCTGCTGAAACTATTTCCAAAAAATTGAGGGTGAAGGACTCCTAACTAACTCATTCTAAGAGGCTAGCATCATTTTAATACCAAAACTAGGCAGAGACAAAACAAAAAAGGAAAACTTCAGGCCAACATCCTTAATGAACATAGATGCAAAAATCCTGAGCAAATTACCAGCAAACCGAGTCCAGCAACACATCAAAAAGCTAATCCACTATGATCAAGTAGGCTTTATCCCTGGAATGCAAGGTTGATTCAACATATGCAAATCAATAAATGTGATTTATCACACAAACAGAACTAAAAACAAAAAACCACATGATCATTTCAATAGGTGCAGATAAAATGCAACATCCCTTCATGTTAAAACCCTCAAAAAACTAAGCATTGAAGGAACGTATCTCAAAATAATAAGAGCCATCTATGACAAATCCATAGTCAACATTATACTGAATGGGCAAAAGCTGAAAGCATTAGCCTTGAGAATTGGAACAAGATAAGGATGCCCACTCTCATCACTATCACTCCTAATCAACATAGTACTGGAAATCGTAGCCAGAGCAATCAGGCAAGAGAATGAAATAAAAGGCATCCAAATAGGAAGACAGGAAGTCAAACTACCTCTGTTTGCAGATGATATGATTCTGCAACTAGAAAAGCCAGTGGTCTCTGTCCAAAGCTCCTAGATCTTGTAAACAACTGCAGAAATTTCAGGATACAAAATCAATGTACAAAAAGCAGCAACATTTCCATGCACAAACAACATCCAAGCTGAGAGCCAAATCAAGAACACAATCCTGTTCATAGTAGCCATAAAAGATTAAAATATCTAGGAATATGGCTAATGAGGGAGGTAAAAAATAAAAATCTGTGTAATGAGAATTACAAACCATTGCTCAAAGAAATCAGAGATGACACAAACAAATGGAAAAACATTCTATGCTCATAGATTGGAAGAATCAATATTGTTATAATTGCCATACTGTCCAAAGCAATTTACAGATTCAGTGCTATTCCTATCAAACCATTGACACAAACAAATGGAAAAACATTCTATGCTCATAGATTGGAAGAATCAATATTGTTATAATTGCCATACTGTCCAAAGCAATTTACACATTCAGTGCTATTCCTATCAAACTGCCAATGACATTCTTCACAGAATTATTTTAAAAACTATTATTTTAAAATTCATATGGAACCAAAAAAGAGCCTGAATAGCAATTCTAAACAAAAAGAATGAAGCTGAAGGCATCATATTACCTGGCTTCAAACTATATTACAAGGCCATAGTAACCAAAGCAACACATTATTGGTACCAAAACACACACATAGACCAATGGAACATAATAGAGAACCACAAATAAAGCCACACGCCTACAACCATCTGATCTTCAACAAAGTTGACAAAAACAAGCAATGGAGAAAGAACTCCCTATTCAATAAATTGTGCTGGGATAACTGGCTAAGATTGAAACTGGACACCTTCCTTACATCACATACAAAATCAACTCAAGATGGATTAAAGACTTATATGTAAAACCTAAAACTATAAAAATCCTAGAAGAAAACCTAGGAAGTACCATTCTGGACAAAGGCCCTAGCAAAGATTTTACGACAAAGATGACAAAAGCAATTGCAACAAAAACAAAAATTGACAAATGGGACTTAATTAAACTAAAGAGCCTCTGCACAGCAAAAGTGACTATCAACAGAAGAAACAGACAACCTACAGAATGAGAGAAAACATTTACAAATTATATATCCAACAGAGGTCTAATATCCAGAATCTGTAAGGAACTTAAACAAAATTTATAACACAAGCAAAAGACAAACAACCTCATTAAAAAGTGGGCAAAAGACATGAACAGACACTTTGCAAAAAAAGACATACATGCAGCCAACCAGCATATGAATTATATGTAGCTACAATAATTCCCATGTGTTGTGGGAGGGACCCAGTGGGAGATGATTGAATTTTGGGGGCGGGTCTTTTCTGTGCTGTTTTCATGACAGTAAATGGGTCTTATGAGATCTGATGGTTTCAAAACTGGAGCTTCTCTACACATGCTCTCTTTTTGCCTGTGGCCATCCATGTAAGATGTGACTTGCTCCTCCTTGCCTTCTGCCATGATTGTGAGACCTCCCCAGCCATGTGGACATGTAAGTCCAATAAAACTTTCTTTTGTAATTTGCCCAGTCTCAGCTATATCTTTATCAGCAGCAATGAAACAGACTAATACAATGATGAATCACAATCTCTTGCTTATTTCAGGAATCTAGAGTTTGATGATAACATGTCAGCGTGATTTTCTTTGAGTTTATTGTACTTGAAGTTGTTGAGATTCTTGGATTTGTAGACTCATATCTTTCATCAAAGTGGGGAAATTTTCAGCCATTGTGTCATCTAATAACCTTTCTATTAATTTCTCTCTTTTCTCTTTCTGGGACTCACACAGTGCATATGTTGGTCCACTTGATGGTGTGCACAGGACCCTTAGGCTCTTTTCACTTTTTAAAATTCTTTTTCTTTCTGTTCCTTAGACTTGATCATTCCAATTGTCCTATCTTCACATCCACTTATTCTTCCTTCTGCCTGCTCAAATCTGCTGTTAAATCCCTCTATTAAAATTTTTACTTCAGTTACAATACTTTTAGCTCCAGAGTTTCTGTTTTGTTCCTTTATATAATTTCCACCTTCTCACTTCAGTTTTGCATTGTTTTCCAGATTTTCTTTAGTTTTTTGTTTATGCTTTCCTTTAGCTCTTTGAGCATATTTGGTTGTTAATTTCTTATCATGGGTGTATTTTTATCCTTTCAGTTCAAGTGTTAAGTTTCCTAAAAATAGTGACTATGTCCACACTTAATGCAATTCTGTGTCCATAACATCATATAGTGGAAAGATGATATACCCTGCTATGAATAAACATGAGTTCAAATCTCACCTCTTGCTATATGATTCTATACAAGTCACTTAACCTCAATCTCTGCTTCTCAGCTTCCTCAAAATGTTGGTCATGATAATAACTGAGGTGGCGAATGTGAAAATGTCTGCTATAAATAGAAACCCAGGAACATGGTATTTATTTTATATAAATTGTGGCAGTGAACACATTCTTTTAAATTACACATACCTATTTATCTTTCTAATTAATTATTTGCTGTGTGCCAAGGTATGGGGTCACCAAATCTAGGCTAACCAAAGCTCGTATTTGTTTTGACCCAAGCCCAGCATTGTTTTGGCACTACCACTGCTCTTTTCCTATTCCTGCAATCCATTCTGCCTACTTGAAAAGACAGCTTTAAAAGACAACTTAGACCCACAGACAATAGATAATTTACTTTGGAACACTCAGTCTTCTCAGATTTTAGCTTGCAAACACAATAGACTCAGCTGATAGAAATAATGAAACCACCACATGCAACCTTCCTTGAAATGCTTGCGATTATTGGTTTTTAGCTCTCTACATATATTTGTGCAAATGCACCTATGTATCTTTGAACTATATCTCATGACCAATTCAGCTGACTCCAGTGATAGGAAAGGAAATGGTTAGGAATGAGGGGTGAACAATAATTATCTGCTCTTTTCTTTGTCTGTGTTTAGAACCAACTGAGGCTGGAAGATCCAAATATCAACTTAATTACTGACATAACTGTTGGAAAATACAACCTAAATCTGCAGCAATAACAGGCTTCCTAACACCAAACTCTGAAATCCAACGTACTTAACCTCTCAGCCATAGCAGTTCTATCTCATCAGCAAAAGCAGAACCTATGCTCTAAAATCTCTGCTGCAGAAGCAGAGGAGAATGTTAGTGCCTTGGGTAGATACAAGGAGCATGAGGAGAGGGGAGGGGCTGAGCTGCACTTGCCCAGTTCCTGATCCCTGATTTACCAATCAGAATTATCACTTCCCCTCCAAGCACGCCTCGATTTACAAATCTTCTGGGAACCAAGTTCTTTTGAAAAGAGACAATCTGAGCAAAGAGAGGGCCTCCCCACTCTGTCCTCCTCAGTGCTGCCCCTGAGGAGAGACAGCAGGCTGCAGCCTAACTTTCCAAGTGAAGAGAGAAAGGAGGTGCCCTGATGCAACAGGGAAAGAAACCATAGCCTGGCACATACCATCATGCCTCACATTCCATTGCTGCCCCTGGTAACGGTTTCTGACAACAAAATGTGGCTGGAATGCACACTCGTGTTAAATTACTGCTTTTGCCTGAGATAAGATAAAAGGCATTTCTCTCGTGTGGGCTACTGAACAGAAAGTGGATCATAGGTGGTATTGCATAATGGCTCAGGAGCCAGGTTGCCAGCATTGTTATCCTTGCTGTGTCCTAGGACCAATTACTTAAGCTCTCGGTGCTTTGGTTTCTTCCTCTGAAATAAAGTGAATTTTGATAGTGCCTACCTCACAAGGTTGCTTTGAGGCTCACATAGATTAATATATGTAAACTACTTAGAACAGGATCTCTGAGTGCTTCATAATTGTTGGCCATCATTACCTAAGTCTCAGTTATGTTTACTAAAGAGAAGGCAAGGAGGGATGAACTATTCAGAAATTGGCTTCTTGTACAGAAACATACTCCCTTAAATATATATTTCTCATTTTCCAGTCCCAATATCTTCTGCTTTGGAGAGCCTAGGGATTGAATGGGGATTGGAGACTCCAATATATATTAGGAAAAATTCGTAAGAACACCATTGAGATTTGGCAGTGAGAGGAAAGTCATGTGATTGCAGCATTCTGCTCTCCTTTCTGAAAGTTGCCACAACACCCATCAACCCAAGTCATGGCTCACCCTGCTTCATATATGAGGGGAGGGTGGAAAGAGTACAGAGTGGGTGGTTCCTTGAAGTCAAGGGCTTCTCTCCCTACATGTGAGTCTTGTTACTTCAGCATGGACCACGGACTTCAACGTGGTTGAGACCAAGGCAGGGTATAACTGCTTCCAGCTCTAAGGGCTTTTGCTGGACTACCAATAGGAATTGCATCATTGGCAGCTCAAGAGGTGCCAGGCAGGGCTGGGGCTGGACAGAAGAGAGAAAGCCAACCCCACATGAGGGGTCAGGAGTCAAATGGCAGGCCAGAGCCGGGATCTAATGACTGTGGCTCAGAGGCCAGGGGAGCACAAAGGAGCTAAGCAGGCCATTGGGATCATCCAAGCTGCAGGACACAGTGGGCTGACAGGGGGTCTCCTGTCCCAGTAAGACCACCTTTCAGGCTCTCCAAAGGAGTCCCAGCTGAGAAGCAAAGGTAGCATACAGATCAGTCAATACGATGTCAGATGAATTCAGAAGCAAGAACTAAGGGTTTGACGGTAGGTTAGGACAGGACTCTGAGCACCAAAGATTGCCAGGGCTTCCTGGGGGTCCTATATACTGGGGTGCTGGTGAGGAAACTGAGACAGAACCCTTATATCCCAGGAGTTGGCCTTCTTTGTGGAGACTGACATTTGGAACATAAAGTAATAATTATAATTGCTGTTACCATTTACTAGATACCTACTCTGCCAGGAACTGGGCTTACTTTCACATTTTTTGTCTCTTTGAATCCTTACGATAACCTCAGAAGCACTGGTATTATCCTTCACACGCTGGGATGTAAGTTCTATGTCTTGGGCCAAGGGACTCGGTTCTTTTCATTTCCAGCTATGTACTCAGAACCAAAAATAGCATGTGCCAGTCCAGAAAAGGAACTTAATATCTGCCGCATATTTATCTCTGTTTTCCAATGAGGACACTAATGCTTAGAAAGCTAAAGTGCCTTTCGCAAAGTAACATAGATCGTGAACAAAAAGTCAGAATCCAAACCTAGGTCTGTCTGAGCCCTAAGTTTGTGCTTTTTTCCATTTTTCTACTCCGTCTGTTGTAGAAAGAATGTTGGCCTCACGTCAGGATAACCCAGCATCTAGTTTCAGTTCTACCTCTAACTGTGTGACCTTGGGCAACTGGCCTTATTTCTCTGGGCTTCAATTTTCTTCTCTGAAAATGAAAGGGCTCAGAGCAGCTCATGTCCAAGATTCCGTCCAGCTCTCTGGTTCTGCGCCTTCCATGGCTCAAGGGAGCCCCGTGGGATTGGTCTGAGTCACACTGGAGGGCTCTCAGGAAGCGGTGACTTGGAAGGGTCGGCTGATGGGCGGCCTGACCAGAAACGTGGAAAATGTAGGGCAAGCAGCTGCTAGAGTGAAAGAACAGCCGGCGGGAGCCTGGCTCTGTCTCCCATCGGGAAGATATTGAATTTCCTCACCCTCATGGGGAAGTGGCTGCTGCTGCTCTAGCCCAGGGAAATGGACATTTTGCAGCTCCGGGAGTCAGGCAGCTCATGTTTTCAGAGCCTTGTGACCAGTCCAGTAGAGTGAGGGGCCTATGATCTCTGGTGATTAGACCTAGTTGACATTTGGGGACTGTAAGATCCTGAATGCAGGATACTCATTCTAGCCATATTCACAAAATCCCCTTAATTAAAATTTCATTTTCAACTTAGATTTTAAACTCTCTTGCTCAGTAAGGCTCATCTATTTAAAACACAGTGGCCCAGAAGAATGAACTTAAAACAACCATGCAGTTGCTTTGAATTATGTGCTATGTTAAAGATGCCTAGTATCAGATTTAACAAAGTTTTACTGCCTTGGCTTTAATGCTATTATTAAGAATAATTTGTGTATGTTTTTACAGGCTTACTCCCCAAAGTTCATATTATTTTCTTCCCAGGAACTCGAAAGCAGCTCACACGCAGTCTTTGACAACCCTTTCCCTCTTCCGCAGCTCCCTTTGTTCAGTGAGGTGAAGAAAAAGGCCTTGCTTGTTACATTACAGTGGAGATGTTTAAGCGTCTGGGAGATAGGCATCTTCCAGAATCTGGTGAAAGCTGTTAGTCATCACCACTTCCACCACCCTTCCATCCCCAAATCACACGAGCACATACACACGAAAAGTTCCATGCAACTTGAAGTGTTCCGAAACTCCCTGAGCAAATCCACAGAGGTCTCTAATGCTAGGTTAAACTCTGGGTGATTTTAATACAGGGTGCTGGAATCACTGCAAAAACAAAAATAAAATGGGAGGTTGAGGCTGCAGTGAGCTGTGATTGCACCACTGCACTCCAGCCTGGGCAACAAAGCAATACTCTGTCTCAAAAATAATAATAATAACAATACATTAAGAAAAAAAAATTGAACCTTGATGCTTACCACACACCATATCTAAACATTAACTCAAAATGGATCACAGGCCTATGACTAAGTGCTAAAACTACAAAAACCCTAGAAGAAAATCTTTGTTACTGTGGGTCAGGAAGAGTCTTCTTAGATATGACACAGAAAATATGACCTAGAAAAGAGAAAAGCGATAAACTGGAAGTCATCAAAATGAAAGACTTTTAGTCTTTGGAAAACATTGTTAAGAAAATAAGACAAGCCACACACTGGGAGAAAATATTTGTAACACATCCATCTCTGTCCACGTTTGCTCACAGTTCAAATGTTAACTCTTAGCTTTATAATAAAATGGAAAGGATACCTTTTAGCTGGGCATCACACTAACTGAAATAAAATTTGGTTCTGTGACCAAGGCAGAGAAGGAGAATGCACACTGGCTAAGCAACCAAGAGTGTGCTACATCTACAATATAAAATTATAAAAGAAAATAGAATCTCAGCAGGTGGTAACCAAGCAGGTCCCACAAGTCTGATCCTGTCTCCAGCAATGTAGTAAAGGCAGAACATTATCTCTGCCTTGGATTCCCATCTGTGCCTAACACAAAGGAAACCAGGAGAGACACCGGGCACTGGCTGCCTTGCCATGCCTGTGTGCTGGCACCTTGGACATTCCCAGGAGTCACTGTGTGCGCACACACACACAAAAGCTCATGTGCCGATCTGGAATGCACAGACTACAGAGAAAAGGGCAGAAGAGGAAAGACCACCACGGGTGGAGCTGTCTACAAGCTGTGTGGAGGACATGGTCCTGAACTCAGCCTTCAACGTGAGGGATTTCAGGAAGCCAGAGGAAGGAGAGCGGGCCTTGGACTAGAGCGTGGAAGCAGGTGTTGGGGGCTACCTTCAAGGACGAAGAAGGCCACATGCCCGACCACAGCAGGAGGGTGTGCTGAGAACAGGAGGTGAAATTGCTCTGAGCCAGGTCAAATTGGAGGCTGAAAGTCAACCAGCCAGGGAATTTGGGGCTTGATGACAAAGTGGGCTGGCTCTCCTAGAACCATGGGGTGACTTGATGAAAGTTGATTCATTCAGATCTGCTGCCTCTCCTCCAAACAGGACCCTGGTGATGAACTTTCTCCACACCCACCTTCAGGGAAGATGCCCTCACTCATTTCAGGGGAGGAACGTCCCTCTTGCTGCACCAGTCACAGGTATTGGTCATGGAGCACCAGGGCTCTCTACTGCAGAACCTCGGGCAGCCTCGCACACTTTCTCAGCACAGCACCCAAAAAACATTACCAAGTAATCAGAATGGGCATTTGGGACACACCCAGCATGGTGGGGGCTGACAAACAAACCCTGCCCTTGTTCCCCCAACCCCACCCCCGCCTCCAGGGCCCCCCACTGAACATCTACCCCACCTCCATCGCCACCATCATTTCTCTTCTGCTGTGTGTGTTCTTTCTCTAGGCAGCAGCTGTTTTTCCTGTCACTGCGTAATATTCATTTAAGCCTGATTTCACCTGGGAAAAATGCTGGAAATGCACCAGAATCCAGAGTGATGTGGTCATGACCAGATCTCTCCAGGACGACCTGGAAAGCTGAGTCCACTTGAGCTCACAGGACGGCTGGAGCTGGGCCAGAATGGAGAGGCCGCTGGTGGGCCATGCCCCAGTGACCCCAGCCTGAGGGGTGGCAGCCAAGCTGGCAAGGAAGAGACAGGAGGACCATGTCAGAAACTCACAAGGACAAGTGAGGGGTCCTGGTGAAAGTGTAATGAGTTTAATCACCAGGGACAGCCTTGATCTTCCAATGGTGTCCCCACCTGATGACCGGCAACACTTTCTAAGGGTGGGTGTAAGGGTATGTGGCTCTTTCATCCTGGAGCCTCTTCCGGTCTCCCAGAGCTGCGATCACCTCAGCAAGCAAAGCAGAAGAAAAGAGGCCACTGTGTTTATGGCTGGGTAGCTGCTCTCGTGTGAAAATCAGGGGGTGAAACAAGGTGCTTTTGAAATCTGTTCAAGGCCTCCTTCCCTCCCAGCACATCATCAGAGGAGAGATTTTGCCTCACGCTTTTCTCCCATGCATGTGTCTGTCTCAGAGTTGCCATGGCAACGCTGTGTATGTTTGCATGGCTGGAAGGATCCAGAGATGGAAAACGAGACCAGGGCGGACCAGAGCAGGGAGTCCAGCCGAAATTCCTCTCTGATCCTCTGCAGGCGATCCGTTAACAGAAAGCTCCCTTGCCCTTCTGAGGTTAGTCTTAGAGCCTCTGCTTCTGCCAATGGCTCACAGGAAAAAAATCACAACCCTCAACAGTGACTCCTGGGAATGTGCATCAAAACCTGTTTTCCCCTAACAGAGTTTTATCAGGTAGGGATTTGCCATGAGAATTCCCCAGGCCCTGAAGTCCAAGGTGCCAGCACACAGGCATGGCAAGGCAGCCAGTGCCCAGTCGCAGAGGGGGTCCGGGAAACCACCCATCACTTGGTGGGAGACAGCAGGTATGTCAGGAAGTGCTTTGCCACGTCTCACCTGTTTCCCTCATGCCTGACACTTCTTCTCTGTGCCACGTGGACTTGGAGAACGAAGCTCTGCAAATCTGTATGAGACCCCTTTTTCTAGATAGACCTGCATCTCATGCTGATTCTCCCTCGGAAGACAGCCGCAGTGGGTGTTCTTAGCAATTCCTCAACAGACACAGCCAGCCTCTTAACCACTTATTTGTCTCTGAATCACCTCCCAACCTTTTCTCAAATTGTGGGAGCCACAAACCGGGTAACAGGGAGGATTCAGCCCAGCATGGAGCCCAAGGTGGGGCCAACAACCCTATAAATAAAACTGATTTTTTGGCAAATCGCACGAACATATGCATAATGACCAGCATTTAAACCAGTGTCTGGCACATATTAGGTGCCCAAAAATATTCATTAAACAAATAAGTAAAGGTCCCATAGATAGCAGAGACATGGAAAGTGGTTCCCACCTAGAAGTTTGGTGAGTTTACTTTCAAGGGGTGCAGAAAGACTATTAAATAGGATGGGATGTTAAGCTAATTGTACTTCAAACCCACGCCTCCTCACTCCACAGCCCCGCCCCGTTACATAAACTGATTCTCACAAAAACTTCAGGAGCAGAGAGTTCAACATTTACTTGGCCATGATCCACTTGGTAGATCTCAGTTGGCTGGTAGGGTGTATTTTTCCCACTCTGAGGGCCAAAGATTTTGGCAGATGGCAAATTGGGGTGAAGGGGAGACAGAGTAAGTTATATAAAACACCACCAACACTCTTCTCCTGTAGGTAGTGAAAACAGCTTCCTAGGTTAGCAGCACTGAGCCAAATTAAAAATGCACTGAAATGTATTTTACAGGATGGAGATACTGTTCTAAAAAGAACGTGAGCACTTTCCTGAATTTATATGTTGCTTTACTGCTGATCAGTTCTGCAGCAATCCAAGAACTGTCACTCAGTCATTCAATGAACATCTGTAATCTACAGCAATCATTCTCAACCAGAGCAATCTTGTTCCCTAAGGGCACATTGATAATATCTGAAGACATGTTTGAGTGTTGCAACTGGGGGAAGGATGCTAGTGGCATCTTGGGGAGATCAGCTGCTAAACAACTTATAAGGCACAGAACAGACCCAACCAAAAGGCATCATCTGCCCCAAAATGTTGGGAAAACCTAGAGAGCAACAGAGACACGCAGTAGCACAAAGTGAGGCATCTAAGCCCAGAGCCTCAGGGAAGGCTTAGCAGATGGAGTGATGAGTGCACTGAGACATGAAGAGAATGAGTAGGAAACATAATTAGGAAAGAAGTTCTCAAGCAGAAGGACCTACATAAAGCCAAACCTGGAGATGAACATTTAAAGAACTGCAAATAGAGCAGACATTCTCTTAACCACCCTTCCCTTGTATTAACTCATTTCCAAAAAAGGCCAGGTGCAGTGGCTCACACATGTAATCCCAGCACTTGGGAGGCTGAGGCGGGTGGATCACTTGAGGTCAACAGCTTGAGATCAGCCTGGCTAACATGGTGAAACCCCATCTCTACTAAAAATACAAAAAATTAGCTGGGCATGGTAGTGGGCACCTGTAATCTCAGCTACTCCGGAGGCTGAGGCAGGAGAAATGCTTGTACCTGGGAGGCGGAGGTTGCAGTCAGCTGAGATCTCTCCATTGCACTCCAGCCTGGGCAAGAGAGCAAGATTCTGTCTTAAAAAAAAAAAAAAAAAAAGTACTGATGAGTGCGCACACACAGCACAAGAGCGTGCGAGGCCGGGGAGCCTGTGTACTTCCACTGCACCGGGCACAGGAGCGTGCGAGGCCGGGGAGCCTGTGTACTTCCACTGCACCGGATGAGTTATATGCTTAGCAAGGGTCAGCTGTATTTGTTCCCAAAACTGTTTATGCCAGGCTTAATGTTATTTTAATTATAGGACCTAAATAGGCATTATATAAACTCATGAAACATGATTACAAAAGAAAGTTACTATTTTTATCCTAGGTAGAATGTTTTGAAGAGACTTCATGAGTCTAAGTCCTAAAAAGAAAATGCTATCAAACTAGATATGGGAAAAACAACTGTAATAGTTTTGAGGAGAAAAGTTTTTCAAATGTAGAAGAATTATGCACTTACATTGCTTCATAAGTGTTCTTAAGTCTTGATCCATTTGTAATTAGAAATCATAAATAATCAATTATTGGTGTGGTTTGTGCAAAAAAGATGATTCCAAACACCAATCAAGTTACACTCTAAGAAAAGGTCTTGGCCCTGTTTCAAGACATTGCTGAATAAATACACATTTCTGTACTTTGAGCTGAAGTAAAATACATATCACATGTATGTGTCATTTTTGTATGATTCCCTGTTTTACCCAAGTTTTTTTTTTTGATCCATTTTTATTTTATTGTGGCAAAATATACACAACATAACTTTTACCATTTTAACAATTCTTTATTTTATTTTATTTTATTTATTTTTTGAGACAGAGTCTGGCTCTGTCACCCAGGCTGGAATGCAGTGGTGCAATCTCGGTTCACTTCAACCTCAGTCTCCTGGGCTCAAGTAATTCTCCTGCCTCAGCCTCCTGAGTAGCTGGGATTATAGACATGCACCACCACACCTGGCTAATTTTGGTATTTTTAGTAGAGGCGGGGTTTCCCCATGTTGGTCAGACTGGTCTTGAGCTCCTGACCTCGGGTGATCCACCCACCTTGGCCTCCCAAAGTGCTGAGATTATAGTTGTGAGCCTCGCACCCAACCACATTTTTTTTTAAATTTTAGGTTTGAGGGTGCACTTTCCAGGTGTGTTACGTGGATAGATTGTGTGAGGCGGAGGTTTGGGAGCACAGTGCACAGCAGGTCGTTTTTCAACCCCTGCCCCTCTCCCTCCCTTCTTTTGGACTCCCCTGGTGTCTATTGTTCCCATCTTGATTTCCACTGTACCTAATGTTTAGCGCTCTCTTCTAAGTGAGAACAGGTGGTATGTGGTTTTTTTACTCAACATTTCTTTATTAATCTTCTCAGGTAGGACAGCTTCTGCCACATCTGCAGCTTCTGCCATATCTGGGTCCGACTGGTGCACAAAGCATGCAGAGGACGTGACAGTGGATGAGGAACGAGTGATGACCTGGGGTCAGACTATGAAGGGTCTTTTAAGCCATGATGTGTCTGGACCTTGGTAAGTAATGGGAACCACTAAAACCTTTTTTTTTTTTTTTTTTTTTTTTTGAGATGGAGTCTTGCTCTGTTGCCCAGGCTGGAGTGCAGTGGTGCAATCTCAAGTCACTGCAATCTCTGCTTCCTGGAGAACCATTAAAACTTTTTAAACAAGGCAGTGGCTTGACCACATAGCCTGTTTTAAAAAGCTATCCCCACGGCCCCAGTATGCTGACTGCAGACCAGAAGTCCAACTAGGAGGACCCTGAAGCAATTTGGAGTGCCTGTGATTGTTGAATAAAGGAATAGCACTGGGGATTCAGAGACAGGAATAGACTCAAGGGACGTTTAGAAATCAGTATCCATCGAACCTGGTTATTGACTGGACATCACATACAAAGGAGAGGCTAGAGTCAAAAACCACACTTCAGTTTGTAGCTTGGATACCTGAGTTTTTGGTTGTGATACCTCTAAGATAGAAGACAAAACAGAGGAATTCAGCCTGGGTGGGAAGATGTTGAACTCAGTTTTGGACATATTGAGCCTCATAATCTTGTGAGACATTCACGTAAAGGTGTTGAGTAAGTGTCTGTTTGGATTCGTGGGTGTGATGCTCAGAAGAACATTTTGGACTGAATACTTAGATTCGTGAGTAATCAATACATGGAAAGAAATTCAAGCCATAAGAATAAATAAAATGGCCTGCCTGAGAAACAGAATGAAACATTGGCCTAAGAGAAGATATATAAAATATTGTCATGAATCAATAAGAAAATGACAATAAACCCAATAAAATGTACAAAATACATTTTTAAAATACTTCACAGAAGAAGAAAACCATAAAAAAAAAAAACATGAAAAGATTCTTCACTGCCCTACTAGTCAAGGATATGCAATTGTGTTTCCACAATGAGATGGGTTTTATGCCACTAGATTGACAAAAATTAATATCTGACAATGTCAAATAAGGATTTAAGAAGGTTTATACCCTACTGGTGAGATTGTACAATTGCTTTGGAAAACGTTTCAGCATTATCTTGTGAAGCATACCACATAATTCTACTCCTAGGTATCCGCCCTAGAGAAACTCTTGAATATGTGCGACAGGAGACATATTCAAAAGTGACTTCAGGATCATTGTTCATAATAGTACAATACTAAAAGCAACCTAAAGAGTGAACAGCAGAGAGTGGATAAAGGGCAGCGTATCCATGAAAAGTATCATAATAAAGCAGTAGAAAAAAGTGAATTGCACACATGTGTGACAACATTAAGGAATCTTAGAAACATGATGTTGAATGGAAAAGGAAAGAACCCAGAAGACTTTGATTTATTCAGTTGGTGCAAATGTAATTGCAAAAATCTCAGTATGTTTGCACCAACCTAATAGATACTATTTTAATAAAACTAAAAATAAGCAAAACTGGGCAAAATATTATTTACATATGCAAGCATTTGGGATAAAACAAAACAAAAAAGTCAAAAGAATAATTTTAAAATTCAGGATAATTGTTCTCTCTGTGGGGAAAAGAAAAGCAGGACACAGAAGAAAGTTAGGAGCAGAAATGAGGGTGGATATGCGTTACTGGGAATGGACTTGTCCTTTGCTTGACTGCTGGGTTCAGAAATGTTCCTCACACTACTATATTTTGAAACCTACACATATCATAAATAGTCTTTTGTATGAATCAAATAGCATACTAAAATTAATACAAAAAATGAAAAAATCGCTCTTAGAGTTACAATTTTTTTCATCCTACTTAAGACAGACTTCTGGATTTAAGGACTGCATGGGTTTACTGTCTTATTAAAATTGCTTTCACCAAAATGTGTTTTAGGACTTTAACTTCCTCCACCATAGGTGCAAATATATGGCCCAACCACAGGACATGTCGAGGACAATGGAGTATGCATTTTGGGGTGATAAAATGACCCATGGCTTCCTTCCATTCACTGTATTTTCCCATCACTCTGACTCGTTCAATTATTTATTTCCACTCATTTGTATTGTGTGCATTTGTATAAGCCACTTCAGATTCTTTGTGGAATGAGGCAGGGTGCAAATATTCAAAATTAAAATATTCTACCCCATGAGGGCAGAAGAAAAAAACCTCAAAATTCTGTCATCCTTTTTCCCATTTATGGCAGGGAATGCAGAAAAGTGGACGATTCCTTTCCTCCAGATGGCAGGCTGCGGCTAAAAGTCTACCAGCACTCCCTGAGAGCCTGGAGGTGGCCTGAAAAGCCACACACAGGATGCAAGAGCGGATGTGTGGCCCACCAAGCCCTGGCGCTCTCGATTCCCAGCCAGAGTCTCGAATAAAATCAGGTATCATTTTGAGAAGGCTTCCAGAGGCCCTAAACCATGAGCTGGCCTGAGCTCCTGAGCTCATGCCCTCTATAGTCCTGCAGTCCTCCAGACCAGGGAGACAAGGGATCTCCTATGGCTGACACCCTCCCTCATTACCCACAGATGCTCAGTTGTGCCTGTCCCACAGAATAATAGGCCACTCTATCCAAACATGCCATATCCAATGAGATACAATCCAATTGCCAGGGAAGCTGCTCCTGCCTGCAATGTACCCCATTTTTTGGCCACAGGAAGGGTTTTCTGCATCCCAGAGAGGGTCAGGATCATTGGTTTCTGACTCTATATCAATGTAGTAAAACTTAAAGAAGTCATAGTTCCAGTCCTGATCTAGCTTGACTGGATCCCCACCCACCCAGTCCAAGGGGGCACCAGAAAATAAACTAGGCATTTATACCCACTGTTGAGGAAGAATCTGCTTCAAGTCACAAGGTGAGGGCTGGAGAAGCTTCCATTAGCCATTATTCACCAGCCATGGTATCCCTAATCACACAGATGGTTATGACCCTTACGTCTCCTTAATGACTCTGTCCACTGTTTCCCATGAGATGTTTACCGTCAGATTGCCTATAAAAATAGTTTCAGATGAATAAGAAGGAGGAAGAGGAGAAAGAGAAAGAAGAATAGGAAAAGGACGCGGAGAAGGAGAGGGAGGAAAAGGAAGATGAGGAGGGAGAGGAAGAGGAGGAGGAACTATATATCCTCACATGAGGAGTGTGGCTGTGAGATCGACGCATTCCACAGGCTCTGCACCTACACCAATATGTTAAAATCACACTGAAGCGGGGGCCTCTACAGACCCTCCTCCTCACTGTGTAAGCCCCAGCGAGCTTTGTATTATTTTTTAAGTTGGAGGGACAGAAGAAGTTGCCTCTTCCAGGCGTATTCAGATCTCAAGATAGTCATCATTCTTTACCACCACCTCTTCCTACAATCTCTTGAACCAGCTCTGTGTATGTGTAGGATGAGCCTTTATGAAATTCATGCTCAGAGGCACCTACAACTTTGTCTCTAGAAAAATGATGAGTGGAGGATGGGCTTCTAAATGTGCTCAACTCGTTTTGAATGCACAAGAAAGCCATTTGGCCCGTGTGACATCTCAACTATCTTCCAGAACTTACTGAATGGCAGCTTTGAAGAGCCCGTATTCTGAGGGCTTGGGATCTAATTGGATGATATCCCTACCTGATGCCATAGGTGGAAAAAAAAACACTGTTTTGAGAAGGACTTAACCAGCAAACACAGCATGTACTGTGGACAAAGTCAAAAATATTCCTATTTAAGCCATGAGGTAGAGTTCCTGCATCTTGTCTTGTCGATTTGATAGCCTAAGCATTGGAGGATAGGCTATTAGAATCTACAGGCAAAGGGCTGGGCGAGGTGGCTCACATCTGTAATCCCACCACTTTGGGAGGCCGAGGTGGACGGATCACTTGAGTCAGGAGTTAGAGACCAGCCTGGCCAACATGGCAAAACCCCATCTCTACTCAAAATACAAAAATTAGCTGGGCGTGTTGCCACGTGCCTTTTGGCACGCACCTATAATCCCAGCTACTTGGGAGACTGAGGCAGAAGAATGGCTTGAACCCGGGAGACAGAGGTTGCAGTGAGCCGAGATCATGCCACTGCACTCCAGTCTGGGTGACAGAGTGAGACTCTGTCTCAAAAAAAAAAAAAAAATCTACAAGGAAAGAAATGCTGGACCCTACAAAATCCCATCAAACCACAGCATATGGTTTACTGAGAGAACAGTGGCCAGAAACAGAATAGACTCTGCTTTCTACTTGAGAAGCATCTCAGAGCCAAGCAAGGCTTTCTTTGGGTAAGTCCTGGGGAGAGCACAGCTTCCTCCAGTCAGGAAAAGGGGTCCAAAATGAAGGAAAGGGCATGTTCACATAGGGCCACCTTCCATAGTTGCCCCTGTTCTTATCTCCATAAAGAGCTGCAAACCTCTGCACTCGTTGACCAAGGGAGGTCCTCTAAGTTTTTCCTCTCAGCTTTGCTCCTACTGATGTAGAACAATTGCAATTTCTAAATCAAATAGTAGAAAGGTAATAGCAGCTTTGAAAAATGTCGTTGAGAAATGCAGTTTCCTCCCACAGGCACACACATTCAGCTCCTTCCTCTCTGCCTGAGGCTTTCTCATGGGCAGCCTGCCTGGCTTTCTCACTTGGCTTTCCTCCAAGACACCCCCTCTCAGATCACATAGAAAGGTTTCCATGCCTGACCCTGACTGCTGACAAAACAGCCAAGACCCCTGCTCTTCAAGCTGATTAATAAAGTTAAGAAATAACATGAAAAGGTAAGCATTTTTATCATTACTATCCTGAGTAGAGAACCCTGCTTAACCATTCCCTGACATTTGATTGATTTATGGTCTCCGTTTTAAATAGCATTTGCAGAATACAAATTGCATTTAGGTTGGCATCACTAAAGATTATTTCATGGAACACTAGTCTGAGAAAATGCCTCTAAAAACAGAGAGAGCCCATGGTTAGAATATTTATATTTTCTTGCATAATACGTGCTTTCCCCAGGTTTTCTCATGATTATTTACACTCAAACTTCTCATCAAGCCAGTTTTACTAGATTTCACCTTTTTTTCATAACACCTATGAGCAGAAGAATTGTGGAGAATACACCTTGGACAATGGTGTTCTAACCATATCTTGGAACTGAGATTGCAAGGTAGAAAAATTCAAGTCCCCATTTATTTTAGAAAATGATTATGATGCATAAAATTTCTAATTTATGTACATATCTGTGATCTTAAAAAGCAGGGTTTACTTTTTAGACTTCTGTGTACATTGCAATTGTGTTGTTAAAACACAACCTAGCAGGCAAATATTCTTTCGGCTCTATCTCATAGAACATCCTTTCAACTTATCCTTGGAGGACTTTTACAAGATGCTTACTCAACTCAGGGGAAGAGGATGGCCAAATGAGTTTTTTTAAATTTATTTTTATTATACTTTAAGTTCTAGGGTACATGGGCACAAGGTGCAGGTTTGTTACATATGTATACACGTGCCATGTTGGTGCGCTGCACCCATTAACTAGTCATCTGCATTAGGCATTTCTCCTAATGTTATCCCTCCCCCAGCTCCCCAACCCCCGACAGGCTCCGGTGTGTGATTGAATATCTGTTACTCCTTTCTTTTATTTTTTTCTTCCAGTAGTTGAATTTTTTTTCACTTCACAAATGACTATAAATTAAAGCTATAATGAGATATCATTAGATAGCTATGACTGTGTCATATGATACCCATATGTTTCACTTTTTTCTTTTTTCTTTCTTTTTTTTTCTTTTTTTTGAGACGGAGTTTCGTTTGTTGCCCAGGCTGGGGTGCAATGGTGCGATCTTGGCTCACTGCAACCTCTACCTCCTGGGTTCAAGCGATTCTCCTACCTCAGCCTCCCAAGTAGCTGGGATTACAGGTGCGTGACACCACGACCAGCTAATTTTTGTATTTTTAGGAGAAACAGGGTTTCACCATGTTAGCCAGGCTGGTCTCAAACTACTGATCTCAGGTGATCCGCCCGCCTTGGCCTCCCAAAGTGCTGGGATTACAGGCATGAGCCACAGTGCCTGGCCATGTTTCACTTTTTAAGAAACTGCCAAACTGCTTCCAAAGGGGCTGCATATTTTACATTTTCACCAATACTGTGTGGGAGATAGTTCCTCCACATCCTTAGATACGCTGGGTAGGGGTCAGAGTTTTTAATGTCAGACATTCTAATAGGGGTATAGTTGTATCTCGTTATGGTTTTCATTTGTATTTTCATTTCTCTAATAAAAATGATGTCAAACATCTTTTCATGTGTTTATTTGCCATCTGTGTATCTCTTTGGTAAAACATCTGTTCAAATCTTTTGTCCATTTTTCAATTGAGTTGTCTGTTTCCTTATTATAGAGATTTCGTATTTAGAGTACAAATCTTTTGTGTAATTTGCAAGTATTTTTTCCTTGATAGTGGCCTGTCTTTTCATTCTCTAGCAGTGTCTTTAAAGATCAGACGTTCTTAATTTTGATGAAGTCTAACTTAATGATTTTTATTTCCTGGATCATGCTTTTGGTGTTGTATCTAAGAAATCTGTGCCTAACCTAAGTTTGTAAAGATCTGTCTCCTAACTTTTTTCCTAGGTGTTTTATGGTATTGGGTTTTATGCTTGGTTCTAGGATCCATTTGATCCATTTTGAGTTAATTTTGCATGTGGTCCAAGGCATGGATCAAAGTTCTTCATTTTTTAAAATATGTGTGTCCCATTGTTCCAGCACCATTTGTTAAAAGACCATTCGTTCTTCACTGGAGGGACTGGCTTTGCATCATTGTTCAAAAGCAGTTGACAACTTCCAACTTCCACTTGTAAAGAGCTTGCCATCACTTCCAGTCTCACAACAAGGAAAATACTAAACAAACTGAAAATCAACAACTCTTCTTTGATCAATCAGAGAATTGAGGTCACAGGCCATAGTACTACCCCAAAAACCGAGAGAAAGGTAGATGCAGAGAATCAGAGTTCACAGGAGCAGAAGCCCCAGCTGTGGCAGGAGCAACTAAACAATAATTGACTCATTGCTGGAGACTCAGCTGTGGACTAGCTTGAGAAATAAAAAGTCCTGGCAGCCCACTCTTAGGGGAGCCCCTACACTTTCATAAGTTTTACCTCCAGGAGCCCCACCTGGTTCTCAGAGTGAAAATTAGAGAAAATCTCCTCTTGCTTCCAGCAGTGGGACAGGAGTAATCATTTTGAAATATGTCCAGGGTGATCTCTTCCCCTTAACAAAGGCCTGTCCCCAAAGGAAACTGTTCTACTGGGGCATCACTGGGAGTTTTATCAGATCCTGACGGGTCTGTGGGAAGAGATATCCCCAATACCAGCTCCCTGTGGCTGTCCATGTGGGGTAAGGGAAATAGCTCCAGCCTCCTCTAGCCTTCTTCTTTCTCCAAACAGGAAAGGGAAAGTTGAGACGCACCTGTGAATGTCACACCCAAGCAGCATAGACTCTAAATGACTGACATCTAGTCACAGGATAATAGAAAGTTTCCCTTCCCTCAACAGATAACCACCGTATCAATAGGGCTCCTGCACACCAATGTTCATCACAGCTTCATTTCTAATTGCCAAAAACAGGAACATGCCCTTCAGCATTTTTGTAAGTTTCATGAATTTCCTACAAAGACAGTAATGTCTTCTGCAAATAATGGCAGTTTACTCATTTCTTTCCAATCATGGTGACTCATTTTTTTTCTTGCGTAATTGTACTGGCCAGAACCTATAGAACAATGTTGAGCAAAAGTGGTGAGAATGGACATCCTTGCCTTGATGCTGATCTTCAAGGAAAGCACTCACTGTTTCATCATTAAGTATAATATTAACCATTGTTGGGTTTTGGGGGTTTTTTTTCATTGTTGTTTTGGGTTTTTGTTTGTTTGTTCATTTGTAGATTCCCTTTATCAGATAGAGGAAGGTTTCCTTCTATTCCCAATTTGCTGAGAATTTTTATCATAGATAAATGGTAAATTTTGTAATTTTTTTCTGCACCTTTGGAAAAACTCGTATCATTTTCTTTTTTAATCTGTTCATAGAATGGATTTTTAAATATTAAATCACCTTTATTCCTAGGATTAACCACTTGGTCACAAGGTATTCTTCTTTTATATATTGTTAGAATGACTTTGCTAAAAATTGTGTTAAGCATTGTTGTCTCTATTTTTATGAGGATATTGGTCCTTAATATTTTCCTATGTCTTTGATTAGTTTTGATATCAGACTAATGCTGACCTTGTGAGGATAACTGTAAAGGTTCCCTCCCTTCAATTTGCTAAAGGAGTTTATGTAGATTGGTGTTAGTTCTTCTTTAAATGTTTAGTAGAATTCACCTGAGAAGTCATCTGGACCTGTAGTGTTTTGTTTGTTTGTTGTTTGTTTTTTAAGGGAGACAAGGTCTTGCTCTGTCACCCGATCTGGAGTACAGTGGTGAGATCATAGCTCACAATAGCCTTGAACCCCTGTGCTTAAGTAATCCTCCTGCCTCAGACTTATGAGTAGTTGGGCCTACAGCCACTCACCACCACCAACCCCAGCTAATTTATTTTTTACTTTTGTAGAGACAGGGTCTCACTATGTTGACCAGGCTGGTCTCAAACTCCTGGCCTCAAGAGATCGTCCCACCTTAGCATCCCAAAGTGCTAGGATTACAGGTGTGAGCCAACACACCCAGCCTCTGTAGTGTTCTTCGTGAGACTTTTAGCTAGTAATTCCTTTTTTAAAATAGATACAGGGTTATTGGAGTTATTTTTCTTGAATGAGTTTTGGTCATTTATGTTTTTCAAGGGATTTATCCATGTCATCTGAGTTGTTAATTCATTGACATAAAGTTATTAATAATATTGTCTACTATCTTTGTAATACATATAGGATATGGTGTGGTGTTATCTTGCTCATTCCTGATATTATAACATTGTCTCTCCTCTCTCTCTCTCTCTCTCTCTCTCTCTCTCTATCTCTGTCTTCCAATCAGTCTGGCTAGACTTTATCAACTTTATTGATTATTTTAAACAGCTTTTGGTTTCATTGGTTATCTCTATAGTTCTCTGTTTTCTATTTCATTGATTTCCACTTTGATCTTTATTATTTCCCTTCAAGTTTAATTTCTTCTTCTTTTTCTAGTTTCTTTTTTTTTTTTTTTTTTTCGAGATGGAGTTTTTGCTCTGTTGCCCAGGCTGGAGTGCAATGTCACGATCTCAGCTCACTGCAGCCTCCACCTCCCAGGTTCAAGCGATTCTCCTGCCTCAGCCTCCCAAGTAGCTGGGACTACAGGCACGTATCACCACACCCAGCTAATTTTTTGTATGTTTAGTAGAGACAGGATTTCACCATGTTAGCCAGGATAGTCTCAATCTCCTGAACTCACGGTCTACCTGACTTGGCCTCCCAACGTTCTGGGACTACAGGTGTGAGTCACCATGCTTGGCCACTAGTTTTTTAACATAGAAGCTGGGGTCATTGATTAAAAACTTTTCTTCTTTCCAATAATACGAGTGTTATTGCCATAAATGTCCTTCAAAATATTGACTTAGATGCATCCCACAAGTTTTGATAATTTGTGTTTTTACTTTTATTTAGTTTAAAATACTCTTTGATTTTTCTTTTGATATCTTTTTTTACTCATTTGTTACTTAGAAGTATATTATTTAGTTTCCAAATATTTGGGAATTTTCCAGAAATCTTTCTGTTATTGATTTCCAATTTGATTTGATTGCAGTCCTAGAAAATGCTTTTCATGAACTGAATCCTTTTAAATTAATTGACATTTGTTTTATGGCCCCAAACATGGTATATCTCAGTAAATCTTCTATGTGCATTTGAAGTGTACACTGCTATTGTTAGATGGAGTGTTCTATCAGTGTAAATTTTAAAGCCAAGTTGGTTGATAGTGTTTTTGAAGTCTTCTTTATGATTAGTGATTTTCTATCTATTTGTTCTGTCAACTATTAACAGTTGAGGGTGTAAAAATAGCTGACTATTATTTTGCATTTGTGTATGTCTCCTAGTTTCATGTACTGTATATTTCTTCTACCTTCAGTTTTTGCTTGATGTGTTTTGAAGCTCTGTTATTAGGTACATACACACATTTATAGATTTCTGATGTCCTCTTGAACCGGCCCTTTTATTATTATAAAACAATCCTCCTTATCCTAGGTAGTATTTTTTTTCTTTGAAATCTACATTAATCTGATAGTAATATAGTAATCCAGCTTTGTTTTGGTTAGTGTTAGCATATATTTTTCCATCCTTCAGTTTTAATGTTTGTATTTTTATATTTAAAATGAGTTTCTTCTAGGAAGCATAAAGTTGTACCTTATTTTTTATACAGTCTGTTATCCTCTGCCTTTGAGTTACAGTGTTTAGGCCATTTATATTTAATGTGATTGTGTGGTTAGATTTAAATTTATTTATTTTCTATGTGTCCCACGTTTTTTTCTGCCTTCCTTTACACTGTTTGGTTTTTTTGATCCTATTTAATCTCTCTCTTTTTTTTTTTTTTTTTTGAGACAGAGTCTTGCTCTATTGCCCAGGCTGGAGTGCAGTGGCACAATCTCCGCCCACTGCAAGCTCCACCTCCTGGGTTCACACCATTCTTCTGCCTCAGCCTCCCAAGTAGCTGGAACTACAGGTGCCCACCACCATGCCTGGCTAAGTTTTTGTATTTTTAATAAAGATGGGATTTCACCATGTTAGCCAGATTGGTCTCGATCTCCTGACCTTGTGATCTGCCCGATTTGGCCTCCCAAAGTGCTGGGATTACAGGCATAAGCCACCATGACTGGCTTCTTTTTTTTCCTTTTTAAAAATAATCCTTCGTTATGCTTAGAAATTGTTTGGAGTTTATAATATACATTTTATCTTATCATAGTCCACCTCAAAGTATATTTGATAACTTCAAGTGTAGTGTGAAAACTTTGCAACATTATTCTTCTGTTTCTCCCCTCTCATGTTTGTGCTCTGGTTGTTACACATTTTCTACATATTATATATGTCCTACATGTTATTAACCCCAAAGTACAGTGTTCTTGTTTTCCACTTAAATGGTTTACTGTGTTTGAATATAACTAACCTTTTTAAAATAGTCTTTATATTTACCCATATATTTACCATTTCCTCATTCTTTTGTGAAGATTGAGGTTTCTAATCTAGTTACACTTTTCTTTTGCTTGAAGGCCTTCCTTTAACATTTCTTGTAATTCTGGTCTGTTGGCAATTATTTACTTTAGCTTTTATATATTTGAAAAAGTTTGTATTTTTCCATAACTGCTAAAAGTTATTTTTGCTGAGTAAAGAATTCTAGGTGGGCTTTTTTTCTCCTTTCAGTACTTTAAAGATGCTGTTCAACTTGCATTGTTTCTTCTGACTTGCATTGTTTCCAGAGAGAAATCTGTCCTCCTTACTGTGTTCCTCTGTATGTAATATGTCTTTCTCCACTGGTTACTTTTTAAGATTTTTCTCTTCATAATTGGTTTTAAACAATTTAAACACTTTAACATTTAAACATTTTTATGTGGTTTTCTTTGTGTTACTTGTGCTTAGGGTTTGTAGAACTTCTTAGGTCTGTGGCTTTGCAGTTTTAATCAGATTTGGGGAAAAATTGAGCAATTTTTAAGTTTGATTCTAGAATATGGCTAGGTTGCTCAAAAACAGTTGGTCTTTTCAGGACTTGCTTTAAACTTTGTTAGTTGGGACCAGAGCTGCATTTAGTCTAAGGATAATTTTTCCCACTATTGAGGTAAGACACTTCTTAGAATTGTAACTGATGTCTCTTAAATCGGGTTTTCAACTGTGGCTTTTGGAAACAGGCTGTCTGTGACATTTGATTGCTGTTTCCTCTAATCCTCTCAAGGTGATTCTTTCCCCAGCCTTGGATAATTCCTCACATACATGGCCTGATTCACACTCAACTGAGTACTTGACAGGAATCTCCTGAATGTCTCTGAAATTCTCTCTGCATGGATCTCTCATTTATGGTGATTATTCTGTGGAAATTCTAGCTGCCTTGGCTTCCCTGGACTCCTCATTTTGTCTTCTCAACTCAAGGAAACATCTGATTCTTACCTACACTGTGACCTGAAAATTTTTTCCAGGTTGCAAGCTGGGGTAATTACAGGGCTCCCCTCCTACTTTTCCTTTGTCACTTGATGGTCAATGTCCTGAGTGTCATTGTTTTATACATTTTTTCCAGTGCTGTAGTTGTGCCAAGTGTTAGGGTAAATCCAATCCCCATTACTCCATCTTGACTGGAAGTGGAAGATGCTGAGTTACTTTTTATATCTCAACCCGTTAAGGAACTTTCTTCCTTTCTTGCCAGATCATGTCTGATGTCCTCAGCTGTGCACATCATGGAACACTGTATTTTTCCTTTGGGTTAATTATAACAATGGTAATTAAGTAATTTGTACAAATTGTTGAAGTGAGACAAATTTTCAGAGTCTTCCTCCTCCCATTTGAGGGAGACTAAAAACAACATAATAAATCAGAACTGTAATTATTTCCCAAATTATAAATAGAATAACCATTACAAACTAAGGTTACTGTGGTGTGATTCTTCCAGGCTTGATCAGAACAGGAAAGAGCCTGGGGCCCTTTCACCGATTCATGAGGTCCTATCATTCCCAAGGGACTAAGCCAGAAAGCCCTGCTAATACAGAAATATTATTTTTCCAGCATGGGGTTTAACTGCGTGGACGCTAATAAAAGCTTATGTTTATCTTAGAGTGATATCTTTAGCTAACATACCACTTAAATCAGGAACCAGCAGGTCACAATTTCACTGGTAGGTACAGGATCTACTTACACGCTCACTCATGGGCTATGTAGCCTGAGAAACTTAGAGTCAGTGAACATCTGTGTTCATCCAGTTAATGCTAACTGACATTGAAGATTCAAAGGAAAAACCTAATTTGAGAGGTGCCAGATTGAGAGGCTTAAGGAAGAAATACACATGAATATAAAAGTGAACCTGACAGCCAGGTCAGAGAAGGATGTCTTCCTTGTGAAGGCCTAAGACAATGTCTCTTTCCTTTGTGTAATAAAATAGGAAGTTCTAAGTACAGCTTCAGGCTTTGTCCTTTTGAGTTGGAATGTTTCCTTCTGAGATCACTGTAACTCTTCCATAAGGAACATCATATATGTACCACAACCCACTGTGTTGCCATGGGGAAAGGAGTGCTCCTCTGTATTCCTTTCTTGGATCCAATGGAGAAGTGGGCAGCAGTTCCATAGGCAGGCTTGGATGCTGCGTCATTCATAGCCGTCAACAACAGAGAGGCTTATGACCCTGTAAGCCCCAGAGAAGACATTGCAGAGACATACTCCAAATCTCTTAATTGCCTTTTAGGTTATGGAATACTACCTTTTGAAGGAAAAGAAGAGATTGCAACAACACCTGAACTACCTTTTTTAATATTTTCCCCCAAATAGACCATGTGTCCTGATATGGCAAAGATTGCCTGTCTTATTTGTAATTATATCCCCAGCTGTTATTTCAGTGTCTGGTATGTTAGAGGAACTTAGAAAATATGGGATGGATGCATGAATCTAAGTGTTAACCAGAAAATTCTCATACCCTCTGACAAATTTGGACAATGAACACAACAGGGAGAAAACGTGAAACCCAGGTCTAGCTTTGTAGTTCTAGACCATTTACTTCCCTTGTTAGCTGGGCTTTAGGAAGCAGAACTGGAAGATGAAAAGATGATCCTTCATGCAACTCAGGGACTCTTCCCAGCACACTGCTACATTTCTCTGCCAAGCCCTAAAGCCCCAAGGCTCCTCTTAGCTCAGTAACATCTGTGCATTTCCTTAAATCCATTTCCAGAGTTGATAAATATAAAAGGCAGAACAGAGTGGTGCAGCTCAAGGAAGTAAGCATGAGGATAATGGGTCCCTGTGCCCTAGAAATCTGGCACCACTGGACTGTGCTAAATTAGGTGCAAAGAAGCCATCTGGTCAATTTAGTTTTAATCTCATCAAGTTTTTTGAAAAACATTTGCCAGTGATGGGGCGTGAAGGAAAAATTTAAAAATAGTATAATTAGATGTGATGCCAGGAAGTCCTTGTCACGTGCCATCCAAGAGCAAAGAAGGAAAATAAAGAAGAATTTGCAAATACAATTAAATAAATACACCAAAATAAATGATAACAAAGCCAAGCAGGCCTTGGCCTCAGTCTCTGCATTCTTCTAGGCAGTTCACCGCACTGTGTGTGCCAAGTGGCTTGGCAGGCTTTGCTTAGCTGGGCTGGGTTCAGCAGTGCTCAGGAATGTGAGTGGGAAGAGGTCGCCAGGCACCGCTGCCCTGGCAGAGTGTCACTGAGTGTCACTGAGAGGGTGGAAGGGGTGGGACTGACATAAACCAGGCAGCGCCCTACTGTCTGTGCACCCTGTCCTGTGCTAGGTGTACCTGACCACCAAGACACAGTTACTCACTATCTCCTTCCCCCAGGAGGAAAAAAGCTGCAGGGAGCATCTCTAAAGCTGAGCTTGTCTGCCTGAATTATTCCAAACCTAATGACCACTATTCAGCAAGTGGCTTGCACTCTCTAATCCCTGAGAACATATGCAAAAAAAAAAAAAAAAAAAAGCTTTACGTAGATGCCAGATTCTTGCATGTAATGGGGCAGCACCAGGAAGTACTAGAGATCCTTAACTTCAGATTCAGGGATCACTTTAAGATCTGCTGCCAGGCCAGGTCCAGAGTCACAGGATCAAATCTTCAAAGACACAGCCAAAAGGGATCCCCTCTGTTGCTGTACCCAGCAACACACTCAGAACCAAAGCTACCAAGTCAATGGGAAGTTACCAGTTTCTCTCTACTTTTCCTGTTCTGCAGCTGAGGCATTATCTATAGAACGTGTTTCTACAGCACAATAATGCCAGTCTTAGAGTCCAAAGGCATGGGTCTGTGTCTAGGTCCATGATTAGCTGACTCTCTGATCACTAGCAGGTTACTGAAAGTCTAGGAGCTTCAATTCGTTCCTATATAAAACAAGATATATTTTCTCACCTTTGTAAATGATAAACTGGCAAACATCTCTATGTTAGGTGATATTATTGTTGAAGCTCTTGGAAACATACTGGAAGTACTCAGAGAAAGTATGTAGCAACTGCTGTGCCTTGGCTCAGCGTCAGGAGCATGAGTTCTGTTGCCTCATTCTGGGTGATTTGCTTCACTTCTCTGAGCTCGTATTGCTTCATCTGTAAAATGAGAGGGTGTGACTAGACTTCATACCAGTCCAGGCTTATCTAAGGCCCCTTACAACATCAGCTTCCCGGTGTATATAAAAGCTCATCTTGGGAAGACTGACTTACAACCCCAAAGGCTATATGGCCATGGTTCAGAATCTCCACATTCTAGATGGTGGTTGGCAAACTACAAACTGCTGGGCCAAAGCCAATCCAACTGCCAGTGTTTGTGAATAAAGTTTTATTGAAACAGAGCCATGCTCATTCATTTACTGCTGCCTACAGCTGCCTTCATGCTATGACAGCAGTGTAGTAGTTCAGTTAGTAACCGCATGAAAGCAAGGCCTAAAATATTTACTGTCTTTTCCTTTATAGGAAGTTCACCATCCCTTGTTGTCGTTGGTTGCTGGATGATTTCAACAAAAATATCAAACTGTATCTTACTTTCTTTTTTAAAAAAGTATGAAAAATGGATAATCTGAGATATGTTTATGCTTTCATGGGACATTCTAAGACACTGCTTAAGTGCCTTAACATCACATAATAATAACAACAATAAACCTACTCAATCAACAGGTCTATTATTGGGAGGGAAGGGACATTTATACCTTTGTCATTGTTTTTACCAGACAGAAAGCTTAATTAGACAAGCGTTTTATTCATAAGAAATAAGGCCTATGTTATATTCATAAGGATAAGAAGAATACAAATTTCTCTTAAAAACTAGATGAGTAGGCCAGGCACGGTGGCTCACGCCTGTAATCCCAGCACTTTGGAGGCCAAGAAGGGTGGATCACGAGGTCAGGAGATTGAGACCATCCTGGCTAACATGGTGAAACCCCGTCTCTACTAAAAAATACAAAAAACTAGCTGGGTGAGGTGGCGGGTGCCTGTAGTCCCAGCTACTTGGGAGGCTGAGGCAGGAGAATGGCTTGAACCCGGGAAGCGGAGCTTGCAGTGAGCTGAGATCGCGCCACTGCACTCCAGCTTGGGCAACAGAGCAAGATTCCATCTCAAAACAACAACAACAACAAACTAGATGAGCAGAGGACAGAATGAGTATGGGAGAAATTAATCTTTATTCTCATAGACAAACCAACTATACCCTGGAGTGGAAGTGCTTTATCATTTTCTAGCTCATCTCATCCTCGTTCATGAGGAAATCAGAGCCTATCTTCCTGTCACTCCCACTATCCTCTCCTCCCCAAAACCCAGCAAAAACCTCTGAACCCAGAGCCCAACAGAAAGAAGGAAAGAAGGAAAAACAGTGAATTCTTGCAAGGTCTGAGGCTCTAGAATGTGCAAGGCACAACAATGGGTGAGAGAACTAATGCATTATCCCATTATCCTATAGAGGGGTAATGAGTCCCAGGGAAAAGCTGAGTGCCACTCCCTCGACCACCCGCAACCCCCCCCCCGCCCCCCACCAACACAGGGACTTTGGCACAAAGGGTCTGAGACAAGAAAGTAATGGGAAGTGACAGAAAGATAGGAAATGAAAGCACAGCCATCAAGGTGGGACACTTTCTGAGCGTTTAGTGGTCGGCCTTCTCCCAAGTAGTGAAATCAACTAAGTAGCTAAATCAACATGGGATGGTGTGTGTGTGTGTGTGTATGCATGCGCATGCACACGTGCACACGTGTGTACACATGCACCTCTGCAGTTTCTATGCCCAAGGGATGGGTGTTACCCTCTATGCCAGTTATTGCTCTATAAAAAGCCAACCCAGTGATTTAACAGCTCACAAACCTATACATAATTAAGTTGGGTTCAGCTGAGCGGTTCTTCTCCTAGTCTCTCCTGAATCATTCACGCAGCTCTAGTCAGCTAGAGGATCAGCTGGGGGCTGGCTGGTCTAAGATGGTATCATCTGCCCTCCTGGCAGTTGGTGCTAGCTGCTGCCTAAGCTTTATGCCTCTAACTGCTCTGTGGGGGAGGAAGGGTCTCCAGCAGCAAGAGAAGGCAAGTCCCAATGCACACGCACCTGGCAAGCCTCATGTCCCACCACATTAGCTAACATCACATTCACCAAAATGAGCTCCCTGGCCAAACCTAGGCTGAAGGAGTGAAGTAAGCCTCCACTTCGTGGTGGCAGAAACAGCAAACTTGCTGTGCACAGGACGTGCACACAGGGATGGGAGGAATCTGTGGTCATATTTAACAATCTATCACACCATCGTAACTCTGAGTTCACAGAGGATGAAGTTGAGATCGGAGCATAGCATGTATCTGTACTTTGTTAGGCTGTGAAGCATCAGAGGAAGGACACTGGTATTTGGAATGAGTCAGAGAAACTTGGGATCAAAGTCTAGCTTCATGGCTTGCTTACTGTGACAGCAAACACACCACTTAATCTGAGTCCATTTCCTCATTGGTAAAATGGTGGTGGGATTATCTATTGCCCGGAGTGGAGTGCCTGGTACAGTACTTGCCACGGAGGTCATCAAGGGTGTCAACTTCCACTCCAGTTATCTGTGGCTCCGCGAATGAGCATGTTTCATGGCCAGCAGCTCTAATGGGGCGAGAGTGTAGGGGCTTGGCTTTTCTGAGCACAGAGTTTAGTGTCTGATAAATAGCAGCACACTCATCTCCAATGTGCAGCTTCTCACATCAAAACCCACATGCCACGTGGAACTGTTTGGGCTCAGAGGGCCTGAATGCCTGGGAGCCCTCTAGACCTCAGTCTCTGAGAGGCCCTTACTCACACCCCCCAGGAAGGAGAGAAATGGGGCAATCAGGCGAGGGGCATTAACCTCTTAAACCCTGACTTTCTCCATGGTCCAGTCTTACAGATTGGGCAGTCAAGAAACTGTCCACACAGAAAGGGGTTTGGCAGAGGGAGAGGCCTGATCTTGTCTAGATTCTGTGAAGGGGCTTGCACACAGACATTCAGCTTTGGAGGTAACTGCAAGAAGGGCACTTGGAGGGCTCATGCCAGGCAAGGGTGAATTTGCCAGAAAACTGGAAGTCACAGAGCACTAGCATTTGAGAAAGCAGGGTTCACAAATACACAGCTGTGGCTCCCACGCACAGAAAAGAACCCAGGCAGGGTCAGCCATGGCTTGTGGCAGCCAGCACTGAGAATCCGAAGAATACTCCACAGCCAGCATGTAAATGTGCTTGCTGGCAAGAGGCACACTCATAATTAAAGTGCTTTGGGGACATTAGAAGATATGTTTATGTAAGGCTTTGAGTGATTCTTGGACGCAACACCAGGGCCTTAAAATGGCATGTCTGTGACAGGGGTTGTGTGCTTGTTGCATCAACAACCAAGATCCGGGGATGTGAGGCACAACAGTTTCTTAGTAAGTACACCAGAGGCGCAGTCTCAAAAATGTTAGGCATTTGAATGTAAAACAGTCAGTAGCTCAAATTGCTAAAGTGGTGAGGTTGACTGATGTATTAGGTTTCCCAGTTTTACCCCTAGAAGCTCCCACAGATCGAGACATCCCCCAGGCCCATGCAAACCAGGATGTTGGTCACCCTAAAGTCTGATAGCTCCCCGTTACCAGCAGTCACCCGTCCGAGAGCTAATTTAATCCTGGACACTCAGTGAGTTGCCTTAAGGATCTTGTGGCAGTAATAAATTAAACAACGAAAGAAAGGCCACCTTGTGCTGTGTCTAGATTGGGCCTCACCTGGTGTATCAGTTCGCACTCCCCAGAGCCAGTAGTGTGCGTGTGTGTGTGTGTGTGTCTGTGTGTGTGCACATGCATGCGTGCACTCAGAGCAGGGGTGGGGGGGATTTATTCAAAGGAATGGACTCACAGGACTGTGGAGACTGGCAAGTCCTAAAGCTATAGGCTGGGATGGCATTCTGGATACTCAGAAAAAAGTCGAAAAAGTCAGTGTTGCAGTCTTGTGTCTGAAGGCCGTCTGGAGGCAGAGACTCCTTTTCCTTGGGGATGTCGGTGTGTTTGCCCTTAAGGCTTTCACAGGATTGGCTGAGGCCACCCACATGATTCATCTGATCTACTCAAAGTCTAGTGATTAAACATTAATCTCATCTGAAAAATATCTTCACAGCCACATTCAGACGTGTTTGACCAAATAGCTGAGTATGGTGGTCTAGCCACATTGACACAGAAAATTAACCATCACACTTGCTCAAAAGCTAGTCAAGCCAAGAAATATATGTAGTGCTGTGCCTGGTAGCAACTTGGATTCTGGTGGAAGAGCCTAGGAAGGAGGCCCCTCAGGAACTAGAGGAGTTTCTGGCATCCAGGTGCATACCACCTACCCTAGCTGAGAAACTGGAGGCTTCCCATCCGGTCTCTTCAGGACCAGAAGCATAGCAAGGCTGGGGCTGACGGCTCGGCCAGGGCCATTCTCAGTTTGCTTTATGATGTTTGGAAGTCACAGCAACATGGAACGAGAGTACCGGTATCTCATCGCCTCCCTAAACTGTGGGAGGAATTGGAAAGCAGGGACTCTGGCCTCTGTGAAAGTTCTGGGTGTGCTAGAGTTCCCTGGCTCTGGCTGCAGCAGCGTCGAGAGGACAGGAAAGCCTGTCAAACAGTTCAACAGAGCTTAGACCATGGCCGGGCCTTCTTCCTTCCAGCTAAGATAAAGCCTGGATCAATTAAAACTGATATGTATTCACGATTTTAAAGTATTTAAAATATTACAGCTATAATATCCTGCAAACCATAGAATCTCAGCACTGGGCGGAACTTCAAGTTCATCTGGTCACTGTGTCCAGCTGTAGCCTTTATTGAAAATGGACTGCAATGAGCCAGAGGCAGCAGTGCAGCTTCATTGGCTCTGATCCCCCCGTTGTGTATTAGGAACAGTCTACATTAAAGGAACTTGAATTCTTACAAGGGATTCTAGCTGCTCCTGCCTGTCGTCAAGGTGTTTCTTTCTTTCTTTTTTCTTTTTTGAGACGGAGTCTCTCCCTGTCGCCCAGGCTGGAGTGCAGTGGCACGATCTCGGCTCACTGCAACCTCCGCCTCCCAAGTTCAAGTGATTCTCCTGCCTCAGCCTCCCAAGTAGCTGGGATTGCAGGCGTGTGCCACCACGCCCGGCTCATTTTTTTTTGTATTTTTAGTAGAGATGGGGTTTCACCATGTGGGCCAAGTCGGTCTTTTGCTTACTTGAGTCTTTTGCTGTGGTCACCCTCCCCTGTCAGGGTTTTACCTGGGCTCCCATTGGAGCACACAGACCCAGAGCCTGGGGGAGGAAGGGAGGGCAGGGAATGGGGAAGGCAGAGCCTAAGACGGACAGAGGCGGGAGGCAGTAGGAAAAATCAGGGCAGAAATAGAAAAGCGGGGGGTGGGTTGCGGCGGAGCAGACAATGAGAGGAGAAGTGGTAGCCAGGACCCACCACAAGGAGACAGAAAACTGGGAAAGAAGGACCAAGGATAACGGAGAAGGAGCAAAGATCAGCCACAGGCAGGTGAGGAGGTAGGAACCTGATGTGGGGGAGGTTGGGCCGGAAAGGGGGTACATGAAGAAGTGGGGTACACGCCAGTGGACTCGTTAGATGACCAAGGACAACAAGGAGTTTGGCAGCTTGACTTCGGGTGAAACCACAGTGATGTGTTTGGATGTGTGTCCTCTCCACATCCCACGCTGAAATGTGGCCCCCGGTGTTGGAGGTGAGGCCTGGTGGGTGGTGTCTGGATCATGGGGGCAGGTCTCTCATGAAGGGCTTGGTGCCCCCCTCACAGGAGTGAGTGAGCTCTCGCTGTTGGCCTGAGAGCTGGTGGTTTCGAAGAGCCTGGCACTCCCTCCTCTCTCTTGCTCCCTCTCTTACTATGTGACACACTTGCTGCTCTTCACCTTTACCTTCCCCTGGGAGTAAGGCTTCCTGAGGCCTCCCCAGAAGCCAAGCAATGCTGGTGCCATGCTTGTACAGCCTGCAGAACCGTAAGCCAAATCAACCTCTTTTCTTTCTAGATGACCCAGTCTCATGCACTCCTTTATGGCAATGCAAAATGGACTAATCCACGTAGCTGGACTAATCCCCATAGCCGGCTCCATTCTCCCTGCTCCTGCCCCAGACAGGCCATCCCAGTTCCTGGAAGCTGCCGTGGTCAAACCCCAGAGCAGTGGAACAAGCTGATTTTTCTTCCTCTAAGACAATAAGGTAAAACTTTGCCCAGTTTTGATGAGCTTTTCATATTCTTCTAACAAATATCCCCTGCCAACACCACCCAGGAGACACAACGTCTCCCCATGTTAAGTCTCCTATACTTGGGATTCCTCCCTAAGATAAATGAAAACATACCCACATATCTTCCCAAAACATATTCTGACATTCGTTCATATCAGCAAACAAGCCACAGAAATTCTCCAAACCCTCTGAAAAACATGCTTACCCAGCATTTTCCCCAGCAGACACAAAGCTTACTCCTGCTGACATAAACACACACACACTCGCAAACACACACACACACAATGCTTTCCTGAACATTGCACAACTAACCAGCTGGTCCTCCTTTGTGGAGACGTAATATTTTAGGGATGCTCCTGACAGCCCACGAGGGAGTCACTGCTGTGGCCTGTGACGATGTTGACCAGGTTGTATATCCAGTGTACACTATGTCAAAAGGAAAAATCATTTCCAAGAACAATGATGGAAGCAGCCCAAATATGTGCTTGGAGGAAACCAAGTGAATTTGGGTTTTAGTCCAAGTAAAATATCAAAAGGATGAATCAGAAAAATATATATGTGGGGCTTTGAAAAGTTATTTTACTTTGTACGGTTAAAATGGCAGAGTTTCAATTTGAGTTTCAAGTGCACGAGAGATGTGTCAAATGATCCAGTTTGTAGCTTGTGATCAGCCTGGAGGGGAAATTATAAAACATTGTTTTGATTATGAACCTAAGATTGTTTCAATAAACACAGCCTGGAGATCACGTTAATATCAAATTTTTTTAAAGTCTCTCTACTTTTACTGAGCTTTAAAAAGAGTTTTCATTTTGCTTTGGATGGGGTCTTTGAGGTTCCTGCCTGCAGCCTCAGAGCCTTCCACATGCCCACTGTTTTCTGAGGCACTTTAGTCCCTTGCCTGTGCAACTCCTTTGAGATGAGCTGGAGGCTGAAGCTTTCAGAGCACTGGGCAGTAAATCTCACTCTCAGGTCAATCCAAGGCCATGAGACATTAGATGACAACCTGTAAAACTGGCTCACTGCGTCTGTGACTCTTGGGGGACGTCCGCGGGAGAACATGGGGTTAGGAGTATGAGGTCTTGGTTTTCATTCCTGGCTCTGCCACTTCTGAGTTTTGCCTCCTTCCATGTTTTTTCATTCAGCAAATATTGTTGAGGGACTCATGTGTGCCGTGCACTGTGGTAGATACTGAATACAGAAATAGAAGCAGAGTCTAGGATTTTACAGTGGGAAGGTGACAAGGTAAATGCAAAAGATTTCATACCATGTGAAAAGTGCAACAGTGGAAATATTTACAAAGCGCAAAGATTGCACAGAGGAGAAAGTAAATCTCATTCTCAGGGAAGAGAAGGGGAGGCTTTTGCTAGGAAGCAACACATGAATTTGGTTTCAAAAGATGGAGGGAATAGGTGGATAGGAGTTTACCAGGCAAGTAAGGGATGGGGGAAGGATATCCTTGGTCAGAGGAAGAGCAAGCACAAAGACTCAGAGACAGGACAGAGTGAGTGCATTTGGGAAGCTACTAGCAGCTTGCTGTAACTGAAGCATAAAGTGTCTTAGATGGGCAGGAGGGAAGGGCTGCAACACGCAGTGAGGGTAAAGGGTAGGCAGAGGCCAGTATAATGATTTTAACTTTATGATTGTGGTAATAGCAGTAGCTCATATTTTCAGAGCACTTCTTGGCGTTCAACACTGTGTGAACATTCTATGAACACTATCTCATTTAATTTTTACAATTATTAAAAATTGTACTATTATTATTTATCTCCATTTAGTGGATGAGGAAACTGGTTCTTGAAGAACTTGTATGACTTGCACAAGATAGAGACAGTTCAAGGGGAGGCTGGGACTTGGACTCTAGCCTGTCCAGTTGCAAAGGAAGCCCACTTGGGCTGTGCCCCTAACACTCATGAGTCTGTTGGATTTAGCAAACAGAAACCATCGATGACCTTTGCTAGTTCAATGTTGATAACATCTAAGGGGTTAGAAACTAGACTTTAGTGGATGGAGGAGTAGGCAATTTCAAGAAAAATTTGAAAGATCAGGTCCAAATTTTATGATCTCAATGTCTGGTTTTCTCCAACATAGATTAGCGAATGAAATGGACAGGAAGATTGAGCCAAGGATAAAGAATTCCAAGGAAGAAGACTCGGCCTCTGGAGTGGACAGACTGTGCCACAGGGGAAGAGAGCTGGCCTAAACAAAAGAAAAAAGAGAGAGCTGAAGATGGTACATCTTTATCCATAGGAAGAAAATGGGAGTGGCACACAATGCTACATTGTTCAGAGATGGGAAAATTGCACACAGTGGGGACTACAGGGAGAGGCATCACGTAAGAGATGATGTCTGAGTGAGGCACTGAAGAATGAGGCATGAGCAAGGGCGGAGGGAAAGTAACCTCAGAACGGCCAGTGACTGAGCAGACCAGAGAAGCAGGAAAATGCAAAACCAAAGAAAGAGAAGCCAGAACATGTTTGCAGGAGCACAGAGTCTGAGTGTGAAACAAGGGCAAGGCAACACTGGCTGCAACCAGGCGATAGAGGGCTGGGATAAGGAATGTAACCCAGATTCAGAAAGCACGGCGATTCTGCTTTCTGCATTTCTGCAGAGGAAGCTGTGCTCAAAGAACTGCCCCAGGGCGATACTCTGGCTGCCTGGGTCAGGGTGGAGCAGAAAGCCCAGTCAAGGTGATGCAACGGAGCCAGTGCAATAGTCCCGGTGTGAGGCTGCAAGGCCTGAGCTGCAGAGGCAGCCAGCAGACAGAGAGAAAGGTGTGCCCCAAGGAATATCGTGAACAGGACTCCATGACAGGTGAGAGGGAGCTGTCAATGTTCATGCAAAGGGTTCCATGACTTCAAGAATGCCTGTGCTATTAACAGAAATAGCAAAGTCAAGACAAAAACATGTCTTTTTTTTCTTTTTATAGCTTTTGATTACTGCATACATAAAAAGTGTTTATTGAAGAAAAATCTGAAAACATATTAAGGGAAAAGGAAAAGAAATGTCCATAATCTGATTGCTACTATTCCTGTTCGGTATACTGTTTTCTTTCTCTATGCTTATATATTTCTAATACTCTAATTACAAATTGGGATTATTTCATTTTATGACTTTTCTTCACTCAACAATATATAGTACACTTTTTTCACATCAATACTTGTAATTCAGCATTATTTTACTGATTACTTAGAATTCTAATTTATGAATTTACCACACCTTGCTCTGTCTGTTCCTTGAGGCTAACCATTCTGCAGGGTGCCAATTTTACTTATGATTAACATCCTTGAAGCTAAATATCTCTACACATCTTTAATTACTTCTTTAGAATAAATCTCTGAAAGTGTAATTTGGAAGCCAAAGGAAATGTGGGGGTTTTTAAGGCTTTTGAAACAAAATTGTTCCCCAGAAAGAATCAAATTAACTCATACTCTGACCAGCAGCGAAAGGTTTCACTAGAGGAAATGTGAGTAGTTTCAGATACGTAGATTCTAAAGCACCTACAGGATTCATCAAAGGCAGTGACAAATAGTTGGGAAGGAAGGAACCAGATTTGAAAGCAAAAATCTGGTTCCTCCTCCTGTTCCTCTTCTTTTTCTTCCCCACCGCTCCAGCTCCCCGCCCTTCCCCTCTCTCCCCTTCCCTTTCTTTCCTGGACAACTCAGTCCTAAGCTTTGGTGGAGTGCAACAAGACAGGCGCTCCCACAGCGGAGCAGAGACACAACAGCCTGAGCCGGCAGAGGCAGGGTCAGCACAAGAGGATGCCCTGGCCCTCTGAGGGGTCCCAGGGCCCCGGCTCCACAGGAGGCCCTCTGTGCAGGTATGTGGCCCCATGCAATGGCTGCCAGAGCCTCAGGGAGGTGAGGATGGTCTCCATGCAGGGGCAGCCAGGTGATGGAAGTGAAAGGAAACTGTTAACACGAAGGAGGATATGTCAGATGAGTAAATACACTGAGAAGTAGGGAAGCCAGGCTGTTTGCTGGGTTGTGGTTTTAACCTGGGTTCTCTAGAGAAATAGGACCAATAGGAGGTGATAGATGATAGGTAGAGGGGTGGATGGATAGATAGATAGATAGATAGATAGATAGACAGATAGATAGATAATAGATAGATAGATAGATAGATAGATAATAGATGATAGATAGATAGATAGATAGATAGATAGATAGATAGATAGATAGATAGATAGATAGATAGATGAGATATCATGTATTATAAAGAATTGGCTCTCACAGATATGGAGGCTGAGAGGCTCCAAGATCTGGAATAGACAAGCTGGACACCCAGGAGAGCCAACAGTATACTTCCATTCTGAGTCCAAAGGCAGGAGAAGACAGATGCTCTAGCTCAGAGACAGTCACACGGGAAAAATGAACTCTCACTTAGCCTTTTTGTTCTATTTAGGCCTTCAGCGGATTGGAGGAGGCCCATTCACATCAGAGAGGGCCATCCATCCACTTTACTCAGAAACACCTTCACGGATATACCCAGAATAATATTTAATCAAACATTTGCCCAGTCAGGCTGACACATAAAATTAGTCATCACAGTTCTCAAAACGGAAAAAGACAAAGCGAGGATGAACCCTGTGGATTTAAATTAGAGATGTGGGTGTGAACTCATAGTTATCTATCTACCTACCTACCTACCTATCTGTAATGTAGATATAAATAGATTCCTTGGCAAAATGGCTAATTCCAGGGCGAGGTAGGAAAAGTAAAAGATGACCCTGAAACAGTTTTTTGTTTTTTGGCCAGAAAACAAGGAAACCCACAAAGAGTGACGGCACATGTCCAGAGCACACAAAAACTAGCTTAGGGACTCTCACTGGCCAAATCTTGGACAGTTTAAGCACCAAAATAAACAATGATCATAAATAACAACAGATTATAACTTGTTGAATAAAATAGGAACCCATGAATCCATACTGATATAAATAAATAGGGAAATATATTGAAAGTTTGATGAAGAACAGGATATTTACAATACCTCAAAGTAACTTTCCATAAAATATCAGTTAATTACAAAGAGGGGAAAGGTAACTTTTCCTCTCTGACAGACACCATCTCAACCTAGTGACCGAAGTCAACCTTGCTAGTAATGGGACAACTTGCAATCATATGCCTCCTAGTAGGCAAGGAAAGGGATGCAGCACCAATTCCTGCCAAAGGTGCACGACTTATGTCTAATGATGAGGCTACATCAGCAAATCAAAGTTAAGAGACATTCAACACAATAACTGGACTTGTTATCTCCAAAACTGTCAAGATCATGAAAGTCAGGGGAAGGCTGAGGGGACTAATTCTGGGTTAGATACCATTGCTGTAAAATGCTTTATTAGGACACGAGGTAAGGCTCACATGGAGTCTGAGAGCCAAATCACAGTACTAAGTAACTGTTAATCTTCTGGTTTTGATGGTGGATTTTGATTACAGATAAGAACATTCTCATTTGCAGAAAATACACTTGAAAGGATTGATGATGTGCCATGTCACCAACTTACTCTTAAACAACTACAAGAAAGAAGCGTTCTTTTTATTGTTCTTGCAAATGTTCTGCAAGTTGGAGAAAGCGAGAGGGAGGAAGAGAGAGACAGACAGGCTGGCAGGCAGGCCAGGGCTCGGATCACCCACATGAAATTGATAGCACTGAGGTTCATGGTGTTAGTCATGCTGCTGACGCTGCGAATGCCGGGCTCATCTGCCCCATCTCCAACCCAGTCCTAATGAAGACTGTGACGCATATGCTAAGAGGCTACTAGACAGTGGGGTCTTGCGTCCTCCTGTCATCCTGGCTCATGTGCACAGCCCACAGCCTGCCTTGAACACCAGCCTACTTGATCAGAACTTGGACTTGCTTACTGCCCAGCTCTAGCCAGGCCCATAGCCCCAGACCTTCCACCTGTCTGGGGTCTTGTTCAGAGTGGCTGGGACACCCTCACCCACAAAGCTATCAGCTGCCTGAGGCTAAGTGTCTTAGCCATCTGAATAAGAGGCTGTCTGGCCTAGCTGCCATTTCTCCCCTGGAATGTCTACAGATCAAGCCTGAGTATGACATGACCTTTTACCCTGTCCTTTGCTGAGGTCCCAGCAGGCTTCCCAGACAAGCCGCACTTCTCCAGGCTAAAATGGAAGGATAATGCCTCTGATGTATAATTTAGGGGAAGTACACAGAGGAAGAGCGGATGAACCATGATGGGGTTTGAAGGGACCGTCAGAGCAGTGACATGCTGTGCAGACCGGAGGAGGGATTCAGGACCTGGTAGAGCGTTCAGCAAGTGAGGTGAATAAGAAGTCTATGAATCCGCTCCTTGGGAGGCCTCAGGTGAGTTCCTGGGAGGCACCTTCTGTAGAGGGCTGGGGCAGAGTCAAATGCTGAGAGGTCCTGGGTGTCAGCGAGAAAAGCAGCACAGAGGTTTTCCAGGGAAAGCGGAGGTGAGATGATTGCTTAAGGTTTAAAAAAACAAAGATTTGGGAGAGATGGGGATCTCATCCCATGGTTAGTAGGTCTGTAATGAAATGATGGACTGAAAGTACATGGATGGGAAAGGTAGTTGGGAATTTGGTCATGGGATAGAATCAAAAGGACAGGTAAAAATTTGTCTTAGAAAGCAGAGACCAAAAGGCAGAGGAAAGGAGGAGAGGGTAGTGCTTTCGAGGCGGGGAAGAAGGGTGGCACCAGAGGAGAGGGTGGAAGATAGGGCACCGAGGGCCAACTGACCTGCAGGAATTCAGGGTCAGGGTTTCAACCAACTAATCAACATGAGTGACGGCATTAGTTATTCCACTAAAGCAGAAGCGGCCAAGGCATTTGTACCACCAGTGTGCAACATAGTCCCTGAGGATAATAACCAGAAACAGTCACTGAAGAAGGAGAGAACCCAAGTGGAGAAGAAGAGGAGGTGCAGAAGGTGGTTAAAATGGAGGGCTGTGGCCCAGAGGACCTTGCCTACTGGCCCTAGGAAACACGGCCAAGAACATTTACAGCAGCCTGACTTTTAATAGCATAATGGGAAACAACCAATTATACACTGGCTGGGAAATGGTAAGTAATGGCGGAAATGGTCACATAATGGAACACTATTCTGTGGTGAAAATTAACTATGGCTACGTGCATCACTTCAGATCAGCCTGAAAAGCATAAGACACAAAAGAATTACCCTATGTGATACTATATTCATATCAAATTCAGATGCACACAGATTTCTAAAATGCATTTATTTTACTGAGTGTGCTTTCCAACAATAAACACAAACTCCCTCGGCAGGGAGGAATCACCAACAGGGAGGGCACAGAAAGGTGCTTCACCATTTGGGGAACGTTCTATTTCTTAAACTGGGTAATGGGTCCGGGAGCGTTTATTTTATATTCTTTAATATCCGTGCATTATGTTTTCTTTTTCTATGAGTGAAATATTCCATTGAAAAATAAACACTACTAGCATGCAAAAAGGGGGAAAGTCTGCAAGTGTTAACAAAAGGGAAGTTGTGAGCGTTCTGAAAACCAGGTTACTACCTGCCCATGCCCCTCGGTGGCCTGGGGACCTAAAAATGCGGGTGTCCAATTTTCCCAATGCCATAAGAGACCCTGCAACATTTCAGGAAGAATGTAAAACTATCTAACGGGTAGGGTTGCAATCAGAATTCAGAGTTCTCTTTGCAGCACGTAAACAGAAAGACAAACAAAAAAGTGAACACTGTGAACTTTAAAAGAAAACGCTCTCTTGAGGAAAGAACCAGTCGCTCTGAGGGGTGACACCAGGAGGGTACACAGAGGGCAGCCCCGCCTCTCTGAATGTGGGGCTTGGGAGCGACTGCACAGGAAGCCCTTCACTCTATAGTCATGGAGTGCTTGAGCTTGAAGAGATGGGGCATCCACAGATGTTACTTGGGTTTTGTGAAGACCTGAAACTCTTCCAGGATAATATGGAGATTTACTCAAATTCTGGAGGCTTATTTTTCCAAATGAATTCATCTAGGACTGAAACATCTCTTCTCCTCCTCCAGTTCCTCTCCATCTCCAAGGCTAAATTCAAGCACTGGTCATCCACAGGTGAGCCATCCAGGTAGGAGGAAAGCAGGGCTCGGCTCTAGGGATCACGAGAAAATTGCCACAGAAAGCCAGAGTCTACTCAAGGCAGGTGGTGGGGGAGCAGTTTACAGCAAGCTGCTGAGAAGTCATCCCAGAAGTGCCAGAGGCTCCAAGGCCTCCTACTTCGCCTTTGCCCCGACCCCTTCCTTTCATCGCCAAGAACACCGGCTCCAGCAGCGAGGGGCGATCTGATAGCATCCCGCAGCGGGAGGCCCCAGGATGTCTTTGCTGAAGACACTGGACTATAAATAAATGATAAAACATAAGAGAAAGGTCAGGCTCCGGGAAAGCACTCCTCATAAATCCTCTTCATCCTGATGGCTCCATGTAGAAGCAGATTAAGTGTAAAATACTGGTCTTGAATGGGGTCCAGCCAAAACTTACACAGCTTGAGAGCTTTTTGGAAGGACTGTGTTCTTTCAAAGGAAGTGATTTAGGAAATGTGATGCTGGTAGAAGGTCCTGGAAGAAGGAAAGATGGGCCAATTTTATCAACCAAGCAGGGCATTCCATCTCCTGTAAAAGGATACCCCACCTGTTACAGAGCGGGTGCAGATTTTCGTGGTGCAGATGGTGTAATCGTGGTAGGGTGTGGCAGGGCTTTGTGATATCACAGGTCTGTTGTAACGAGTGCCGCTTTTTTAAGACAGTGTATTTTGTGAGGTAAGACGTAGAAAAATTTCAGGTTGCTAAGTACAAAGTAGTTTAAAGTTTTGGAAGCAGAAATAAATATGCAGGACTTGGGCCATTTCAGTCTCAGTTTCTCTCACTTGTAAAATGGTGATAATTATAGGATCCATGACCAAAGACGTGGTGAGAATTAAATGCAGTGATATGGCCGGGCACAGTGGCTCATGCCTGTCATCACAGAACTTTGCGACGCTGAAGGGGTAATGATCTCCTGGGCAGAATGCTTGAGCCCAGGAATTCAAGACAAGCCTGGACAACATGGCAAAACATGGTCTCTAATAAAAATAAAAAAATTAGCCAGTCATGGTGGCACATGCCTGTAGTCCCAGCTACTCGAGAGGCTGAAGCTGGAAGATTGCTTAACCCTGGGAGGTTGAGACTGCAGTGAGCTGAGATGGTGCCACTGCACTGCAGCCTGGGTGACAGAGAGAGACCCTGTCTCAAAAAACAAAAACAAACAAAGAAATGCAATGATGCATGCATAGTCCTCACTTGATGATGCCAGAATATCTTAACTGCCCCGTAAATGTTAGTTATTCATCATCACCGTGATCACAATCACCATTATTACTCACTTAAGTCAACAGTAGTCTGTGTGGTTATAGAGAGAGTTAAAGAAGGTAACCTGGGCTACGAAAGGACTAGCTCATTTGGTGGAACTCATAAGTTAACTGAGAGCTAATAGAGTCACCGAGAAACTATTATTAAAAAAGAAGGCTGTGGGGTCTGAAAACTGAGTTATAAATGAAAGTTGACATCTGTCTGTGGACAGCAGCACGAGATAAATGGGCAGAGAAGTCTGTGAATGCTGAGGCAGAATGTAACATGGCCAAGAGAGCAGTCATCATTCATTCACCCGGTCAACAAATATTTATGAGCACCTACTATGTGCCAAGGTCTGTGGTGTTACGGGTACAGGTTTGAACAATGCCAGCAAAGCGCCTACCCCCACGAGCTTACTGAGGAGGCAGGATGGCAGGCAAAAGGCCTAAAATGTGTCTGCAAGCAACAGGTAGAGCATGGTTCTCATGGAGCCTGTGGCATCTGTCAGAGCTCTCTGCTGTTTCTACGAACCTCCTTTGGATGTGAACCCTCAAAGCAGTATAGAGGAAAAAAATAAAGACTTTGGAGCCCATCAGGCCAGGGTGCGAGTCTTGGTTTGGCTTTGCTGTATACCTAAGACCTCTGAGCAACAGCTTCCTCGATTCTGAAAGAAGCACAACAACAATCTCCTTTCAGAGTGTTGCAAAAATTAAAAATGAGTATGTCAAGCACCTAATTTCGTGCTGAATGTCTGGTGATGTGTTTAATATGGTAGAGCCACTTTTCTGCTTATGCAATTTGTACTTTGGGTCATTATTTCTTCATCTATTCCTGTTCGTTTTTAGTAAAGTTCCCTTGCAAATATCATACTCTTAACCAAGGAAAAGGGAGGCGCAAGATATTTGCCCAAGTTTTAGCGGTGCAGGATGCCATAGGCAGCGAGCATCTGAGAGGGTGGTGTTGACAGCTAGGCTCCCAGGCAGGACTCCTGGAGAAAAACTGCAGCCTTGGAGGGGGCTGTATTCTGGTGAGGAAAGGCAGACTGCGAGGTCCCAGGGACCATGCTGGGCAAGAAGAGAGGTCAGAGTCACAGAGCAAGGCCCTTGATGAAAGCGTGCGTGGGGGTAGCCTTCACAGGGGCTCCCACACGCTTGCCCTTCTTCTCCTCAAGCTCTTCTTCACAGGGAGCTGTTTTAGTCCCGTCGTGCTGCTTGCACTTAAGAACTAGATACATATCATCACTGCTACTGTCATTGCTGTTGCTCGTTTTGTGCTTTGCTGTCCACGTTGGCTGCTGTTTTTTGTTTTGTTTTGTTTTTTAACTGTGGTAAAATACACATAACATGACACTTACTGGTTTAACTTATTTTATTTTTATCTTTTGAAACAGAGTTTCACTCTTGTTGCCCAGGCTGGAGTACAATGGTGCGATCTCGGCTCGCTGCAACCTCCACCTCCCAGGTTCAAGTGATTCTCCTGCCTCAGTCTCCCAAGTAGCTGGGATTACAGGCACCTGACACCATGCCTGGCATGCCTATAATCCCAGCACCTTGGGAAGCCAAGGCAGGTGGACCACCAGAGGTCAGGAGTTCGAGACCAGCCTGAGTAACATGGCGAAATCCTCTCTCTCCTAAATACAAATGGTTTAGCCATTTTTAAATGTACAGTTCAGTGGTATTATGTGCACTCCCATTGTGCAATTATTGCCTCTTCTGAGCCTCAAAGTCTCACAATCGGTGGAAGCAGGACTCACAGGAGCATGTCCGCAGCCCCCACGCCCTAATTCCAGCCCCAGGTGGCTCTGAGTTCTGTTCCAGAGTTGCATGAGGCTTTTCTTTCCGCACAGCAGAGAGTGGTCTGGGCACAAAGACAAAGCTCAGTGCTGCTATGCTCTCACCTTTCATCTGGAGTGTCATTTGTTTGAAATTTAACATCGCTCACCTGCTTCTGACATGCATTTATCAGGATGTGACTCAAACAGAGCCCCACTTGGCTGACATCTGCCTTTCCCATCCTGCCTGACTCTGCAGGGAAGCTCGACTCTGGCAGAGGGAGCACGGTCGGGTTGCTGTTCCTGGCGAAGAAAAGCAGGGTTTGCCGCCTAACATAGCAAGGGACGAGGCAGGGTTCCTAGTTCTTCTCCCCAGGCCTTTGCTAACGCTCTGTGGGGTTTCTCAGGAAGTCACTGGGCTTAGCTATCTGTCAGGAGCAAAAATAACAAAACCAGTTTCTATACAGTTCCTCACTGGTGACTCATGTGACCCCAAATTCTTTTAGGTCCTCCAGATTCAAAACGTTTGAGAATGGTTAACCCTATTTTAGAAAACAGATCTGGTTTTTAGTTATGACAATAACCCATGGTTATTTAATGCCTAGTAGATGTCAGCCACTGTGCTAGGAAGGCAGGTGCTCAGGTGACCTGAAATATGGTTCTGAAGCCAGACTTTATCAATAAAAATGAGACATGGGGAGATCACTGAGACTCTTGCCAGGCACTGTCCTTGCTAAGTTGCTCAAGGGCCAGTTAAAACAGGGATGCTCTCAGGACACATGCATTACCTTAATATTACCTAAGACTCCACTCTAGTGAGCTGGACTAGCCCACATCCCCAGTTTAAGAGCCTGGTCAGCACTCTTACTTAAAGCCAAGGTCTAGAGAAACTCCATGCCCTCCTCCTGCTGTGCCAAGCCCTGGTGTAGGTCCCCAGCTCATCTACTCCAACAGCAGGAGGAGGTAAGGAGGAGACCGGAAGGAGGCAAGTAGAGGAGAGGGATCCACTGAGAAGGGGAGACGCCAGCCCTTCTCCCCTCTCATCCATGCTTTCCCTTCTATGGTCAATTCAGGTGGACCTGCAGCCTCTATTCCACTCTCACTAGCAACAGAGAGCCTCCTCCCTGGGGTTAGGTTGTGGGGTGAAAGTGGTGGCCTTCCTGCTTTGAGTCTGTGGCCAGCAAAGTTCCTAAATCTCTGGCCACAGGGATGCCCAGAGGATTCTGGGAAGAAATAAGAGTCTCCCACCTTTGAGGAAACTGCAAGCAGTGGGCCTCAGGAACACAGTCACGACTCTCTTTCCCCGCAGGTTCTCAGTGGTGTGCTGTAATACCAGCTAAGCACACTTAAGACCTTTCTTCTGATTGCAAAACAGATGCCTTCAGTTCAGGGATGAGGGTGTATCAAAATCTGTGAGTTGTACACAAAATGCTCACAGGTTAGAAAACGCCAGCTCAGAGAGGAAACATTTATGTCTAACTTTCTTTTCCTTGTATCAACAAATGGCAGTGCAGCCCCTGGGGTCTACTCATTCCTCACTGTATTTGTTCTCTGGCTACCTGTGTATTTTTTCTCTGGCTTCTGACAAATTTTACCCTGATTTTCAAACCCAAATTCAAATACCTATTTTTCATCCTGCTAAACCATCTGATGAAGCCGTTACCTTTTCTCTGCTATGCCAGCCCCTTGACCTTGGCCAAGGGTCCACTCTGGTTCCTTGACCAAGTAATTCAGCCAGTCACATGACAGCACATGGCTTCAAGCCTTCACTCACCTAGCAGGGTGCCTGCACAGACAGCACAGCAGTTGTGACTCAGAGAATGCCTTTCCCTAGGAAAGAGGGTCCTATTCTCATTCTGTTCATCAGCGCATTATTGCATCTGAGATAATATGTCTAAATAGCAGCATTAGGGAGAAAAATGTAAAGATGTAATTTCCCTAAAGTTTCACGTGGAGATGCAGCTACCAAACAAAAACCCTAACATATTGTTAGAATATATAACTGGAACACAGAACACAGAAGCCACGTCCTTAGTGTCATTGGACCACACCTGGAATATTTCTTGCTTCACTTCCAGGCATAATCCTTCAAGAGAGGTATGGATACATAAAGAACCATTCACTGAAAGAACAAAACATGTAGCCTCAATAAAGAAAGTGGATAGACTGGGTGCACAGGCTCACATCTGTAATCCCAGCAATTTGGGAGAGCAAGGCAGAAGGATCTCATGAAGCTAGGCATTACAGACCAGCCTGGGCAACAAAATGAGACCCCCCATCTTTTTTTTTTTTTTTTTTTTTGAGATGGAGTCTTGCCCTGTTGTCCAGGCTGGAGTGCAGTGGCACAATCTCGGCTCACTGCAACCTCTGCCTTCTGAGTTAATGCGATTCTCCTGCCTCAGCCTCCCAAGTAGCTGGGACTACAGGCGCACATCACCACACCTGGTTAATTTTTGTATTTTTTAGTAGAGACAAGATTTCACTAAGTTGACCAGGCTGGTCTTGAACTCCTGACCTGAAGTGCTCTGCCCTCCTCGGCCTCCCAAAGTGCTGGGATCATAGGCATGAGTCACTGCGCCAGGCCTGAGACCCCTGTCTCTTAAAAAAAAAAAAATTAAAAAGTTAACTGGGCAAGGTGGTGCATGCCTGTAGTCCTAGTCACTTGGGAGGCTGAGATGGGAGGATAACTTGAGTCCCAGAGTTCAAAGTTGCAGCTATGATCATATCACTGCACTCCAGCCTGGGCAACAGAGAGCAATACTCTGTCTCAAAATCAATAAACTATTGGGGTGAATAATGGAGAAAACAGTTTCCAGCAGAATTGTCTACAAATTGAACTGGCTGTTCCGTGTCACTGGAGGTGCTTAACCAGCCACTAGATGGCTGCTTGATATAAACACCGTAAAGACAATCCTTGTGTTAAGAGGCAGGTTTAACTGGATGGCACCTAAGCTCTATATAGATTTATATTCTCAACCTTATGGACTAATGGAGAGGTGTCCCGTCTTACTCATAAAGCAGTTCCTAGAGTAGGAAGCAACATTTCCAAAATGGCAGCTCTAGGAAAACAAGTTTCTTGGGGTCGTAAGTTGGTGTAGGGTGGACAGAGAAAGAGAGACTGACACAGAGTCAGATGGCTTAAAGTTGACCCAGCTATTGGGATGGGTTGTGCAAAGCCCATACTACTAACAGGAGAGAGAAGAGGATACACGGGTGGGGGTTGGGGTGAAGGAAATCACAAGGCATGTAGATGGAATGCAGTTCCCAAGAGTTTGGGGAGTTTTGATGGCCTGGAAAGGGACTTAATGAGAAAACATCCTCCAATAAAATGAGAAGACAAATCTCCTGGGAGAATTTATTGCTCATAAACCAAAGCCTGGGAACCTAACCATGGAAAGTAGGGATCAGCCGGGCGCGGTGGCTCACGCGTGTAATCCCAGCACTTTGGGAGGCCGAGGCGGGCAGATCATGAGGTCAGGAGTTCGAGGTCAGCCTGGCCAACATAGTGAAATCCTGTCTCTACTAAAAATACAAAAATATGAGCCAGGCATGGTGACAGGCACCTGTAATCCCAGCTACTTGGGAGGCTGAGGCAGGAGAATCCCTTGAACCCAGGAGGCAGAGGTTGCAGTGAGCCGAGATCGTGCCTGGGTGACAGAGTGAGATTCCATCCCAAAAACAAGAAAGTAGGGATCAACCTAAATGCCCCTCAGACCTGCTACCCCAAGTCTTCGGGCATAGTTGTGCCTTTGAACTAGAGAGAGAGATGGAGTAGTCCCCTAAAACACCCTTCAGCTCCACCTCTATAAGGACTCCCTTCTTGCCTTACCTTCTCTGTTTATTTTCTCTGTGCCCAGCGACAACATAAGAACTCAGGAGCTGAACACCATAGAAAACCAAGACTCTGAAGACAGCCATTGCAGCTTGTCAGTTAAGAAGAACACAGAAGATGGAGTCTGAATCCTGTGCCTGGGCTTTGCACAACCCATCCCAACAGCTGGGTCAACTTAACTAAGCCATCTGACTCACCTCCTGCCAAACCACAATATGCTTCAAGAATTAGTTCTACCTCCATTTACAATAAACTACTCCTTTTTTTTTTTTTTTCTTTTTTTGACAGGGTCTCACTCTGTCGCCCAAGCTAGAATGCTGCTTAGACTCAACCTCCCAGGTTCGACATCTCAGCCTCCTGAGGAGCTGGGACTACAGGCATGTGCGACCATGGCCAGGTAATTTTTGTAATTTTTGTAGAGACAGGTTTTCACCATGTTACTTAGGCTGGTCTCAAACTCCTGGGCTCAAGCCATCAGCCCACCTCCACCTCCCAAAGTGCTAGGATTACAGGCATGAGCCGCCACACCCAGCCCACTCCCTACTCGTACCCTACTTCTTACTCTGTAGTTTTGGGAGACACACATACAACATGCTCAATTCGTGAATTTGTATCTTCGAATCATAAAACAAGAAGCAGTGCTGTATAGTAGCTAAAGCACTGCTGGTAACACGGCCTGGGTTTGAAATCCGTCTCTGTCATCTGCTAGCTATTGTCCTTGAGCAAGTTACTTAACTTTTCTGTGCCTCTGTCTCATCACCTATAAAAGGAAAACAATACTATACTACCTATCTCATAAGACTGTTATGAAAATTAAATCACATAATATCACTACAACACTTGACATATGGAAAGTACTAAAAATGTGTTAGCTGGGCTGGACACCATGACTCATGCCTCTACTCCCAGCGCTTTGAGAGGTCAAGGCAGGAGGATTACTTGAGGTCCAGAGTTCGAGACCAGCCTGGACAACATAGTGAGATCCTGTCTGTACAAAAAATAAAAATTAAAAATATTAACCAGGCATGGTGGCATGTGCCTATAGTATCGGCTACTTGGGATGCTGAGGTGAGAGGATTGCTTGAGCCCAGAAGTTGGAGGCTGCAGTGAGCTATGATCATGCCATTGCACTCCAGCCTGAGCAACAGAGTCTTATACAGCCTGTCTCCAAAAAAAAAGAAAATAAATAATCTTTAAAATGTTAACTACTATCACATCATTTAGAATTTGAGAAACAAAAAACACATAAACTAAAACTGCACATGATACATGATTGCAGACCGAGGTGGTTCAGCTGTTCTTTAGTTAAATTAAAGGCTTTTGGCTGGACATGGTGGTTCACACTTGTGAACCTCCCAGCACTTTGGGAGACCAAGGTGGAAGGATTGCTTGAGCCCAGCAGTTTGAGACCAGTCTGAGCAACATAGAGAGACCCCCAACTCTACAAAAATTTTAAAAGTTAACCACACACAGTGGTGCATATCTGTGGTCCCAGCTACTTGGGAGGCTGAGGTGGGAGGATCACTTGGGTCTGGGAGGTCGAGGCTGCAGTGAGCCGTGATCATGCCACTGCACTCCAGCCTGGGCGACAAAGGAAGACACTGTCTCAAAAAAAAAAAAAGGAACAGACCAAGTTGAAGACTTTTCTTTTGTGCCACTTTTCTGGCCTTGTGTGTGCCTTAGTTTTCAGCAGAGTAAAATCTCCATATTATTATTATGACCTTCTTGATTTTTAAGGTAACTTCGTCTTCATTTCATATTGATTTTATTTAGTAATAATTATAAGAAGGATTTGAGCTTTAATGTTTCTTTCCCCTTATCTTCTCCAGCAAGTATGTGGAAAAAGACAAAGTCAAAAGCTACAAATGAAACTTTGAACTTCCGCAGGAGAAGTCAGGCGACACGGCCAAAGACCCCTGCTTAACGACAAAGCAGGATAAAAAATAGGTCTAGTCCTTCTTACATTATTCCAATACATTTATTAAAGGCATGCTTAAAGGTATGTGAGGAATTATAAATGAATGCATGCTTCTCCAATACACAAATTTCATTAATGGCACACATGTATGAACCCGTACACAAATACGTATGTACTGCTGACTGAGTGAGACACCTAGCTAGCGCTGAACACTCCCACAAAGCACCTCACAGTGCTCCCTGGCCGACTTTATCCACCACCTGGCTTGGAGACAGGACTGAACCCATAGGCCTTCCCCTCCAGTAGGTCAGAAGAAGTCTGCTGGTAACTGCAGCATCTGCGGCTCCAGGAAAACCTCTTCCCTCTTTGGCTTAGCTCCAGACCACGCGGTAGGAGCCAAGGAAGGGGACATGCCCTAGCCTTGTACATAGCTGTGCAGACGGCCTGAGGAGCTGAGGCTCAACTTTTCTGTCCAATACAAGGACCCTGTTTCAAATGGCAAATCTGGCTGTCCCACCTAGGATCCGTACCTTTTCTCAAGCCTTATCTCCCCGTAAAATACCAACGACTCTCAGACGAGTTGTTGAGGTTTTAATCATTCATTTATTAAACGAGTCTTCACAGAGAGCTTACTAGGTTCCAGGCACTAGGTACATTCTGCGGACCAAAACCAAACCGGGTCAGAGAAGGGAGACATCAGGAGTATGCAGAGACAGCCCTGGGGAAAATCAGGAAAAGCAGAAAGCGCTTAGTTACCGTTCTTCAGTCCTACCCATGCCCCCGCCTTCCTAGGGATCATGAAGAGCTCCCTCAAGCTTCTCTTTGCTCTTTGTTTCTTTCCTCTTCAAAATCTGATTCCTGGGAAACTAACTTGATTGTTTATTCATTTATTCAACAAATGCATGTTGAGCACCTACTACATGTCAGATACCTCAGTAGGTGAAATATCAGTCCCTTTATAACTTCTCTTGGGGGTATTTGCATCTCAAGTCTATTTTGTTTTTGTCTAATCCTTTTTCAATTGAGCTATAATTCACATACCATAACATTTGTCCTTTTAAAGTGTAACATTCAGTGGTTTTTGCTGTATTCACAGAGTTGCACAACCATCCCCACTATCTAATTCTAGAATATTTTCATCACTCCAAAAAAGAAGCCCTGTATCCACTAGCAGGGATTTCCCAATTCCTGCTTCCCCCACCCCCTGAAAACCAAGTATTTACTCTGTCTCTATAAATGTACCTGTTCTGATCATTTCAGATCGTCAGAATCATATATTATGTGACCTTCCAGGTCTGGCTTCCTTCATTAGCACATTTTCAAGGTGACCTATGTTGTAGCATGTATCCATACTTCGTCCTACGTCCCAGCTGAATAATGCTTCATTATCTGGTTATACTACATTTTCTTTATCCATTCATTAATTTACAAACATTTGGATTTGTTTCACTTTTTGGCTATTATGAATAATGCTGCTAGGAACATTTATGTACACATTTTTGTGTAGACACTTGTCTTCAATTATCTTTGGTACATACCTTGGAGTGGAATTGCAGGTCATATAGTAACTGTATATTTCGCTTTTTAAGGAACTGCCAAACTGTTCTCCAAAGTGGCTGCACCTGTTTGCATTCCCACCAGGAAGATACGAGGGTTCCCATTTCTCTGCACCCTCACACACACTTATGATTGTCTGACTTTTTCACTATCCAAGTGGAAACGAAGTGATGTCTTACCGTGGCTTTGATTTGCACTTCCCTAATAACTAAGGGTGTTGTGCATCTTTTTTGTGCTTATTGGCCATTTGTATGTCTACTTTGAGAAATGTCTATTCAAATCCTTTGCTCATTTTTAATTGGGCTACTTGCCTTTTTATTATTAAGTTGTAAGAGTTTTTTTTTATATTTTGGATACTAGATCCTTACCAAACATAAGATTTGCAAATATATGCTCCCTTTCTGCGGGTTGTCTTTTCACTTTTTTGATAATGTCTTTTGAAGCATGAAAGTTTGCCTTTTGATGGAGTCCAATTTTTGTCTTTAGTTGCTTATGCTTTTGGTGCCATGTCTAAGGAACAGTTGTCTAATACAAGGTCACAAAAATGCCTATGTTTTCTCTAAGAATTTTGTAGTTTTGGCTCTTACATCTAGGCCTATGATCCCTTTCAAGTTAATTTTTGTATAAAGTATAAGTTATGGGTCCAAATTCAGTCTTCACATGTGGATATCACATTGCCTCAACACCATTTGTTGAAAAGACTGTTCATTCCCCATTGATTATCTTAGCATCCTTATTGAAAATCAACTGACCATAAATGTACAAGCTTCCTTCTGGACTCTGGAGTCTATTCCTTTGGTCTACATATCTGTTCTTATGCCAGTGTCACACAGTCTTGATCAATGTACCTCTGTAGCAGATTTTAAAATTTAGAAGTGTCAATCCTACACCTTTGTCCTTTTTTTTCCTTGCACTTCTATATGAATGTTAGGAACCACTTGTTGATTTCTGCAAAAGAGGAAAAGAAAAGGCAGCGAGAATTTTGATAGGGATTACATTGAATCTGTAGACCACTTTGGGGGGTATTGCTGTCTTAGCAATATTAGGCTTTCCGATTCAGGAATACAAGCTGTCTTTCCATTTATTTAGAGTACTGTTTAATTTCAACAATTTTTTATAGTTTTTAATGTGCAAGTCTTATACTTATTTTGTCAAATTTATTCCTAAGTATTTTTTTCTTCTTGATGCTGTTGCAGATATAATTGTTTTCTTAATTTCATTTTGGATCATTCGTTGCTAGTGTATAAAAATATAATGGATTTTTTTATTTTGATCTTGCATCCGGCAACCTTGCTGAACTCAAATGTGAGTTTTAATGGTTTCAGTACACACCTTATGATTATCTGTATACTAGATCATGTCATCTGCAAACAAATTTAGTTTTGCTTTTTTCTTTTTAGCATGGATACCTTTTTAAGTCTTATTTCTTATTGTTCAGTTGCAACATTTTATTCCTCTGTGAACTAATTTCAAGCATCAAGAATGTGAGCTCCATGAGAGCAGGAACTTTGTTTTGTTTCCTGTTCTAGGCCTGGTATCTAGACTGGCTCCCAGCACATAACAAGTGTTCAATACATTTTTGTTGCGTAAATGAATACATGAGACAAGAAGTAGATGGGAACAGTTCGGAGCTTTTCCCCATAGCCGCCATCATACCAGCAAGGGGTGGCTTATTCTACCCACTTATAATGCCTGCCCAGAGTCTGGCAATTAACTGGCACTCAGTAAATGTACTCTTAATGTGCAAATGAACAAATAAATAATGTAAAACCTGGCATATGGGAGTGTGTGAGTAAGACCACGTGGCCACATCTGTTATAGGAAGTACCATCTGCTGAACAGCTCATTTTGCCATCAGTTCCATTTCAGTATGATAAATAACGTTCGCTAAGATCACAGTCACAGTAAAACTGTCACTAAGATGCCAACAATTCTACGGAGATTGTTAAACCTCGTTGCCACAAAAACGACACCATTACATAATTCCTCTTATATACATGACTTCAATAGCAACCCAGCGAGTTGGCTGGGCAAGGCAAGGGTTGGAAAACCACCTAGGCCGGCCTGCTGTGACCCTGTTGACTGGCCCTGACTACTTTGCCTCTTCTGCTTTGACTCTCGCCCAGGAAATACTTTAGGTACATCTGGAAACGCAGTGAAAATACTTGGCGTGAACACCATGTGAAAAGTCAGTGGAAACACCGAGGCCCAGGCGGGACTGGGGCTCCGGTGGGAGCGGGTGAGCCTTGTGGACTCTCCTCATGCTCCTGCTCATTCTCCCTTTATTGAAAGAGATCTTCATTGTTCCCATTGTCCCGTCCCTCAATCCCAGGCTCCCTATGTGGGGGATACAGATTGAAATCCATACTCTCCAAATATGCATTTAACTCTATTTTACTCCAGCAATTATGATACAAATAATTGCACTGTTATTGGAAACATATTTTAAAATTTGAATGACCAAGAAGGAGATTTATGGCTATTACAGACTTGCTAATCTTCAATAAATATGTTTTTAATTAGGTTAGCATTTTCTATACAGTAACTGTCCAGCTAACTCTGGGGTAGACTTTGTAGCCTTGATGGAAAGCGCTGTAGTTGATTCGTTTTCTCTGGGGCTCTTTAAGTTACACTTTAAGATTGGCAATTAAAACAGGGGAACTTTCCAACCTTCAGAAAATGAGACTCAAGAATAAGATTGAGTACAGCAGTGACGAGAAGAGGCCGGCAGCTTGGAGGAGAAAGTCTGGACTAAGAATCAGGAGACCAAGATCTGAGTCTGCATCTCCTAATTAGCTCTGTGGCTCTGGCCAAGCCACTTAACCTTTCTTAGCCACAGTTTCCTCGCTTGTCAAAAGGGGATAATCATACCTACCCTGACCTGACATTTTTGTGGTGGGGAATACGATATGCAAGTGTATGAGGGAATGTTGTAAAAATCACACCGTGCAGCCGTGTGGGGTCAAGGGAATCCAGCCGCAGCTCTGCACTTGGAACCGACATGGACACATTATTTAACCCTCTCGCCCTCGGTTTCCTCATCTGTAGACTGTGAATAGTCATGATGATGATGATCATGATCATGATGCATATCTGTAAAGCTTTGATAAATTTAAATGATGTGTGTGAGGCTTCACAGTGCCTAGCACCTAGGAAGCATAAAAGCTACTCTGTTACCACTTTCAATCCTTTAGGAATCTACATACTTTCCATCCATTAGGAATCTACATACTTTCCTAAGATAAAATCCAAGACACTGGAGAGCATTCAGACTCACAGTCATCCTGTTTTCTGATAGAGACAAACAGGTCCGCACCACTCATGTTTTCCTGAATGCCAAGGCCTGGTCCCCTAATTTGTACCCATTCCATTGCACCTTGATCAAGAGTTCCAGTGAAAATGTTTAGCTCTCTAGGCTGGTGGAGAAGGCCGCTGTTAGGCCGAGGAATAAAGAAGGATGCTGTGTCTGGGCTGGTTACAATTCTTGCTGGAGAAAGGCAGTAGGGAGCTGGAGATTCCAGTCAGCATACAATTCCATAGTAGTCAGTGTCTCCCAAGGGAGAAAGAGGCAGCCTGGGAATAGCTTTCATTCCTGAGCACATAGCTACTTACCATCTGCTTTGGATAAAATGAGACTCTTCTGGACACAAGGAGGCCTACTGATGACCAAACCCTGGAATCATGTCTCTCCACACCTTTCAAAGTGTCTTCAAACCTCACAGCAAACCTTGAGACAAACCTCCTGCCAAGTTCCCCAGACTAAGCAAGAAAGCACAGAGCTTGTACATAGAAACTCAGACTCAGGAAAAAACAGACAGAGCAGGCGCTCCACATTGTATTATCCCTTAGTTCTCTTCACCAAACAGGGTCTCTGCCACAGCCACCCACCCCTTGCTCACCCCTCAACACACACACACGCACACGCACGCACACGTGCACACACACGCACACGCAGGCACACGCACGCGCACGCACAGGCACACACACGCACACACGCACGCGCACACACACACATTCCTCCAGGGACAAAGAGAAGAGATTAGCTACATAAACCAGGCAGGCTTGTAAAACAGCTGAAGAATTAAACACTCAAGAATGTTTTGGCCAAGCTGCTGACCCATTTTCCGCCCTGCAAAGCCCAGCAAAGAAGAAGGGGGTAGAAAGAAAAATAAAGAACCAAAGAGAAACAAAACCAAATTATTAAGTTCTTTTCATTAAATAAATAAACGCCATCTGACAGGCCCTCCCCTGGAGTCCTGGGGTAACATCAGTCCTGGGAAATGACTTGAGAGAAAAAAAAACCAACAACAAAGACTCCTTGGTCTTGACTGGAGTGAGAGAAACCATTTAGTTCTTTACCTCCACTCCACTGAGAATCCAGTAAGAACTGGAAACTAGCTAGAGGAAGGGCAGGGAGCAGCATGGTGGTATGGAGTATAACATGCATCTAGGAATCAGTGAATGTCAGCTAGGGTTCCAGCCTGGATACATCTACTTCTGGTGTGATTGCACAGACCTCAACATCCAGACTCCAATCTCTAGCACCTGCTGCCTCTCTCCCCGCCGGAAGGACTGTGACCAACTGGGACATAGCATCTCCCCTCCATTCTCCACTCACAGCCACTCCTCCCTCTGCAGCCCTTCTCACCTGATGCCATCAGGCTAAAAATGTCAGTCATCCTCTCTTCCTTCTCCTTTGTCCTCTAGAACCAATTGGTTGCCAACTCCTGTGCATTCTACTCATGTGTTCCTTCCAAATCAGATCCCCCTCCTGCAAATCCACTACCATCAAATAATGCAGGGATCCATAGGGATTTGAATATTGATCATCTTTTTGTCTCTCTAAAATTGATGAAAGTATACCTTTTATACTCCATGTCGTCTGCCACAACACCATAGATGTTATTGTGTCTACTAAGGGAAAAAATTAAATCAGGTCACTTCCTGACTAAAGGCCTCCCCCAACTAATGGTTGTCTTAGCAGGGGACACCTGGCCCTTCGCCGTCTGACGCCTACCTTCCTCTGTGACCTTACCTCCCATCCCTCCCAGCCGAGGACCCTCAGACCACCATGTGTTTCTAACCTCTATGATTCCTGGCTTGCTTTGTTCTTCTCCCTGCCTGGAACACCTTTGCTTCATGTCGACCTGGCTGACCTCTTACTCACCTTTTAAGACCCAGGTCAAAAGAGATGTGCTCTGTGAGGTCTTCCCTGGCTCCTCAAGACAAAGTTACCTCCTTCCTCCTCGCTTTGCTCTTGTCAGGATTATAGCACTGACCATGGGTTCTAATCATCTCTAAGTCTATTGCACTAGCATGTGTGTTCCTCAAGTCCATTCCGCATGCATTATTCATATTTGCTTCAGCGTGTGGCCTTTACAGACACTTCTTAAATGTTTCACTAAATGAATGGACAAATGGGCAAGCGCATGATAAATCAGCGGGTCATCAATGTGGACTCGAGCAAATGACGGCCCTCTGGGGGCCTCCGCTTCATTCTCCCTGCAATGAAGGGGTTGGGTGGCTGAGCTTCCAAAATCCCTCCCAGCTCTGACACTATAGGATTTTATGAGATGTAGCTGAGAGATGCTGACTGACTGGAATTTGATTGTGAGAACTGAAACTGAGAGTTGTAAATATGTAAAGCAGTCAAGAGTCTTCTGTAAACACAGTGGTTCGGGGCACTCGAGAGCAGACAGGTTTATGCAGAGGTAAGCCAGATGCTTTCATTAAGAATGCAGCAAGGTGCAGTATCCAAACATTATATTAGAACCTGCAATTTGATATGCCTGCAGAAATCCAGCCTTAATCCTTAAGGAGCAGAAAATTTTAGAAACTAGTTAAACACAGGTGAGAAAGTGAGCAATAGGAGCGAGTGGGGTTGAGCAGCCTGGAGCTTCTCCAGCACAAAAGCCTGCCTTCCCCACCCCATCTTCTGAGATATCTCAATGCAAGCACAAACCTTCCACTTCAGCCAAGCTTTCTCCTCACTGCCCTAGAACTTGTGTTACACAACCCTCATCTGCACTCCTGTTCATTCTATTTCTCCCCTGTGGCCCTCTCTACCCATGTAACAAAATGCTACATGTTCTTCACGTCCACCTGACAGTCTACCTCCTTAACCACTCCCACCCAAAAGGATCTCTTTCCTCCTTTTCTGACATCTTATGTAACAGTTTGGCCATCTGGCATGGCAATCCTGGTTACTGCTGTCTATCTTCAAACAGTGTCTGACAAATAGAAGACACTCAGTAAAGGTTTTTCTGGATCAATGACTGAGTGTATTAAAAGCTAAATAAAACCTATAGAGATGAAATTCCCTACCCTCAAGGAGAACTCAATAATACAGTACAGGAATCAGAGAAGTGTGGGAACAGCTGTAAGATAATATACACGGGAATACATCAAACTGTATGGTTGTTGGTTTGGGGTTTGGTTTTGGTTTGTTTTAGGGCTTAGGGGGAAGCTTTCCTATTCACCTATGTCCTCTCCCTGAACATCCTACAAGCTCTTGTGTCCTCTCCCTGAACACCCTGCAAGAAAATCAATACATATGCACTTATGTTTACAAGCAAGCACTGTGGTGGGTATCTTGGGGGTATCTTGGTTTCTCCAAGAATACCCACCACAGTGCCTTGTTCCTAAACACAAGTGCGTATTTACTGATTTTCTGTATACAATCAGGATCACTTAAAAGAGAAAAACTGGCCAGGCGCGGTGGCTCACGCCTGTAATCCCAGCACTTTGGGAGGCCGAGGCAGGTGGATCACGAGGTCAGGAGACCAAGACTATCCTGGCTAACACAGTGAAACCCCGTCTCTACTAAAAATACAAAAAATAAGCCGAGCGTGGTGGTGGGTGCCTGTAGACACAGCTGCTTGGAAGGCTGAGGCAGGAGAATGGTGTGAACCCGGGAGGCGGAGTTTGCAGTCAGCCAAGATCGCGCCACTGCACCCCAGCCTGGGCTACAGAGCGAGACTTCGTCTCAAAAAAAAAAAAAAACAGAGAGAGAGAGAGAGAAACTGCAGAAAAGGTGAATGGAAAAAAAATGTGTCTTAGAAGAGGCTTCACCTGAACTAGAACAACTTGGGAGATGGGCTAAGACAAACTGTTAGGCTGCAAGGAAAAAAAGGAAGAAAGAAGCTGAGAGGAAGGAGGCAAATAGAAGAATGTGGCAAGTGGGAGGGGGGAGTTGGGATAGGAGGAATAATAGTTTCAAATAAGCACTGGAGTCTAGTCAAGGATGGAAACAATTAGCGTGGAGGGTGTCAGGTCACATTGTGCTAGACATGTAACGCATGTGGTTTCAGACACAGTCATTTTTCTATGTGTGGAAGACTGTAACGGAAACCAATGTGAGTTTTGTCAGAAAACATTCGCTTGGTCAGTAGAATAGGGAGAAGTCTTCAGAAGAAGTTAATCTTATTATTTTCTCCTTTTAATGTTGTAAAAGCTGATGTTGATATAAATGATATAGAATAGGTACAGACATATGCCCAGACATCTTTGAGAATGAAAATGAGACTAACTGAAACAAGTAACTTAATTCCTATTGCTTAGTCCAGAAATGTTACAAAGAAGGGAGGTAAGGAAAGCGGGAGGAAAAGGGGAAGGGGGAAAGCAGGGAGAGAGGAAGGTCTACCTTCCAGTCTGGTTGCAAGATTCAGTGGTCATGTCCTCTGTTACTCTTAACTTCCTTCCCAAAGCTCTCCTCTTCATAGGCACCCAGCAAAGATGGTACCAATTTACCACATTGATGGTTATGAAAATCAGAATTATATGAAGTATTAAACCTAAAGGAAGAATCTCAAAATCTTAAGAACAATTGAGTTAATGCCATTCCTGTAATTTTCTTCATGCCATGGAAAACAATATGCCTTGTTTTAATGAGATGATCTTGTCATATTTCCTGACAGGCCTGGCACTAGTAGAGGTACCATATCACCAGCATGGATTAATGTTCCCTTCCTGTTAAACGTATGAGCTGTTTTTCTTTAGATTGAAAACAATACTATTCTATCTTCACCACTTGTCTGGAATGTAAGGATGCGGACTGAGGCAAACAATAGGGGCCAAGGTTTTCTTTCTGCCAAAACTTTTAAATGCAGGGTGATTGACTCAAGTGAACATCAAAAGCAGACTTGAGAAGGGGAAGGAAGTCAGAAAAGCTTTAGAATTATGTATGGATGAAGGAAGAGAGTAACCTTTTGCTTCAATAATGATAGAAGTATTGTATCTGGCCAACAGTGGATGCTTATTGCATATCTGTTAGACAAGTTGATAGATGGATGGTTGGAAGGATGGAAGACTGGATGGATGGATGGATGGATGGATGGATGGATGGATGGATGGATGGATGGATGGATAGATGGAGGGTGGATGGGTGGGTGAATGAGTTAGTGGGTGAATACATATGTAGGTGAGTGGATTGATTGATGGGTAGGTGGATGGATGATTGAATGGATGTATGGGTTAATGAATGAATTATTGAATGGATGGATGGACAGATGGATGAGTGGATGGATGAATGAATAGATGATGGGGTAGATATGGAGAAATGGATATTCTGATGGATAATCTCTGGGAATTATATCTTTATGTTCTAATGGGGTCACCTTCCTAAATCACTTGTCAACCAACTGTCATAGGGATAAATCCTGAAGAAATTATTTCAAATAACTGCTTACTCTAGAATACAAGGAAGAATAGCACTTCAACTGTTTTCAGATTTTTTAAATGGGATGTATATCAAGTGCCATAAAATGTTTATTACCTTTGACCCAGTAATCCCACTTTTAATAATTTATTCTAATTTTTTCTCATAAGAAAAAAAGAAGCTATTTGTATAATGATGGTTTTGAAGTACAATCTATGAAATTTAACAATTATTGCAACCTATGAATATTAAAGTAAATTAAGTTATTTCAATTTGACAGAGTACTAAGTAGTCATAAAATAACAGATATTGTAAAGCATGTTTATGGTAAAAGAAATTTACATTATATGTATGTTTTCTCAGCAAGAAACGTGTAAATTCTGTAATAACAGAATATAAGTACCAATTATATATATATGTGTGTGTGTATGCGTATATATATATCTCTGCAACTACAGCTGCTATGGAGAGGTATGTTTGCATATCAAGAGGCTGAAAAGATGTTAAGATGATAGAAATTTGAATGAAGTTTTCAACTCATAAAGTTATTTTTCAAATGGACTTGAGGTAGTTAATTTCCCTTAAGGTAAATATTTTCAAAGGAAATATAAATGAAAAATAAAAGTAACTTAAAACACATTTTTAAATGATTTTTACTGTTGCCACAACGAACCCCAAGGTCGCTTAGCATTTCTTATGGAGTCATTGAGAATAGGAAGGGGCCTAATTCTCTTCCCTCCATCTTCTCTCCTGCCTTCTCCACAATCTTACCCGGACCACATAGCTGGTGCCCTGTCCCAACATTCTGCTCCCAACAGCCTCCAACATAAAAAAAATACTGAGCATATTAGTTTTCTCTTGCTGTGTAACAAATTGCCACAAGTCTACCAGCATAAAACAATAAACTTGTATTATCTGACCTTTTCAGTGTGTCAGGGATTCAGGTATGGCTTAACTGGGGCCTTGCTCTGGTCTCACAGGCTGCAATCAAGGTTATCGCCTGGACTGCATTCTCATCTGGAGGCTCGGCTGAGGAGGAATCCTCTTCCAAGTTCATTCAGGCTGCTGTCAGAGTTCACTTCCTTGCAGCCATGTGACAATTGTCTTCACTTATTCCTGGCGGCCAGCCAGAGGCTACCTGTAGTGCTCAGCCACACAGCTGTCTCCAGAGGTAGTCCATTGCTATTTGCTTCTTCAATATCAGCATCAGAGTTTTACTCTAGTCTGCTAAGACAAGTCTCATAGAAAGTGACAAAATCATAGGAATGGCTTCTCATCACCTTTGCTATATTCTATCAGCTAGAAGCAAGTCACAGGTTCCACCCACACTAAAGGGGAGGGGAGTGTACAAGGTATGGCACCAGGGCGTGGACATCATGGGGCTCTCCTAGAATTCTGCCTCCAAAACTGAGTCTCCATTTTCATAACCACAATCTCACTTAGACCTTTACTGCCTTAAGCCACTGACATCTCTGCCCTGGTTTTACAGACAAACTTTTAAAAGAAGCCTCTCTCTACCATTCAAGAATCCCCAAGTATCTTCTTTTAGGACCTTCCCTTGTCAAGTCCCTTTTCATCTCAGGGCCTTCTTCTCTGCCCCTCCTCCTGCTCCCTCGACTCCTCCACCCCTCTTTCACCTGATTAGTTAGTTCCTACTTGGTCTCAGTTTCAATGTCGCTTCTTCAAAGAAGCTTTCTCCAATCTCCAGACTAAGATACCATGATGTGATAAACAATCCTTTAGTAATTATGGGTTTAATGCCTGTTTCATCTATTAAGAAAGAAACGTCTCCATCTTGTTCCCTGTTGTATCTCTAGTGCTTACTTAGTTCAGTGCCCAGAACACAGTAGGTGTTCAGTAGATATAGTAGACCCCCCTTATCTGTGGAGTATATGTTCCAAGACCCCCAGTGGGTGCCTGAAACCACAAATAGTACTGAACCCTACAGACACTATGTTTTTTCTATACCTACATACCTATGACAAAGTTTAACTTACACAAAATGTACAGAAAGAGATTAACAACAATACCTAATAATAAAATAAAATTATCGTAACAATATACTGTAATAAAAGTTATGTGAATGTGGTCTCTCTATCTCTCTCAATATACATATCTTATTGTTCTGCTTTTTCCCTTCTTGCAATGATGTGAAATGACACATGCCTACGTGATAACACCAAGTAGGGGAATGACGTAGGCGTCGTGACGTAACATTGGGCTACTATCAGCCTTCTCACCATGTGTCAGAAGGAGGATCATCTTCTTTGCATGATCCTGGATCATCAAGCCACGAGGATGCCAATGACTGGATGTCAAGAACAGATGATGTTGATAGTTGGGGATCTCCAATAGTCAAAGGGGTTTTTTTGCTGAAAGCTTCTGGAAAAACATTATCATCAAAAGTTATTGTCTCTTTCTTTTTAATTCATCAAAGTGTTGCTGCAGAGGTTGCAATCCTTTGGTGATCATATAGGTGACTAATGCTGCATTCCATCTGAGGATTATATTCTACAATTTTGTCTTTTGATGTCTGCACAATTTGAATCATTTCAGCATATTTCAGTAATGTTCACACTGCTGGTTTTGCTTCAATTTCTTCTTCATCTTCCTCTTCCTCTGTAATGACTCAACAGGTTCTTCCAATTCCTCATTTGCTAACACTTCTCAATGGTCTTCAATATGTTCTTTTACTTCATCAAGCATATGGACAAATCTTTCTCCACCAATTTGTCTTGCTGAATGAATGATTTTCCTAAGTTCTCCATTGATCCTCAGGAGCTTTTATACTCATTCACAACTTCACTCCATAAGTTCCTCCAGCAGGCATTTACAGTTTCTGGTTTTAATTCTTCCATTACAGCTTTGATGCAAGTTATTGTTTCAGCAATAGCGAATGATTTCTAGCATTGTATTATGTCCAGATTAAGGTCTGCATCAATTGCTGATCGAATGTGATCAAATGTCAGGTTAGTGTATGTGGCCTTGACAAACCAAATGATGTCCTGGTCAAGGAACTGAAGAAGTAAGGTTTCATTTGGAGGTTGAAATACAGCCTCAACATTTTCATTTTCAAAGTAAATGGATTCAGGGTAGCAGGTGAATTGCCTATTATTAAAAGAACTTTAAATTCCAACTCTTCCTCCTCCAAGTATTTTTTCACTTCTAGGATGAAGTATTGATGAGGCTTTCCACAAGCAAGATAACTGTCACCGAAGTTTTCTCATTATGTTGCCAAAACATGGGCAAATATTTTTTATTTTGTTTTTGAGAGCATGCGGGTTTTTGCTCCATATATTATGTCTGGCTTTCTCATACGCCCTGCAGTGTAGCCTCAAAGCACCAAAGATAATCTGTCCTTCCATGTTCTATGCCCTGGGGCCTCCTTTGCACTTTTAAATGTAGATTCTACTGTGCATCTTCTTCCAGAAGAGCCTGGTTTCATCACAAATAAAGACTCACTTTGGATGGTATCCTTTCTTCCTAACCAACTGCTTCAACGCTGCCAGAGATGAGAAAGCTGCTCCTTCAATGGCAGACACAGACTCTCCTGTAACTTTTATATTTTTCAGTCCAAACCTATTCCTGAACATGTGTAACCATCCCTTACTTGCAGAAGATGCCTTGATGTTACTCATTTTAGGGGCTCCCTTGCTGAAGTCTTCGTATAGGTCCAATGCTTTCTGACACAACACATTGCTGTCAACCAGAACACATTTCTCTTCATGTGTTCTACCCACAAACTTAATGCCTTTTCCATCTTCACTAAGCATTTATCACACACACTATGGCCATAACTTGCAGTTTGAGGTGTGACAGCAAAACCAGCACAAACTTCCTTTTCCTACACAATCTCACAAATAGAAGATTCATTCTTACCATAGATCTTAGCAACCTCAGAAAACAATTTTTTCTCTTTCCTTGCTAGGTCAAGAAATTTCACCTTTTCACTTCAAGGAAGAACTGTAGGCTTCTCCTTAGCATATCCGAGTTACCAGCATCACTATTCTTGCATGTTGGGGCCAATGATGAAGTCAAATAAGGGCGACTTGAACTCACATGCTGCAGTACCATGACAGTTGCTGTGATAATGAGATAGCTTCTAAGTGACTACCAGATGGTGTGAAGATGCTGGACAAAGAGATGATTCACATCCCGGCCACAATGGAGGTGGGTGGCGCAAGATTTTATCACACTATTCAGAACAGAGTGCAATTTAAAATTATGAATTGTTTATTTCTAGAACTTATCCTCTAATATTTTTGGACCTCAGTTGACTATAGTTAACTGAAACCATAGAAAACAAAACCACAGTTAAGAGAAAACTACTACATGTTGAATGAATTTGTAAGTGAATTAATTGTAGGCAACATTTCTGAACCTTCCACCCACGCCTCTATGCGGTTACTTCTGAGGCTACTACCTCTCTTCCATGTCTTCCTAATTGTAACATCTAGTCGTCTCTCAGTCTCTCACCCTCTCTCACCTGTCTGCAGCTTCTAGTTGACTACTACCTTGAGCAAATGCTGTCCCCCTTGGCTTTGAAGTCCTAAGCTCTCCTGATTTTCTTCCTCATTCTAATCACTCCCTTTGTGCTCTCTTCTAAGAATGTCTTCCTCTGTTGGAATTTCTCCTTATCTTCTGTCCAGAGGAGTCTAAAACTCATACCCTGATCCTGGGCTTTCTTTCTAACCATATTCACATTTCTGGCTGGTAGCTGAATCTTTTCAATCTAGTGTCTCACCCACACCTTAAACTGAACTTGTCAAAAATTCTGTTTCTCAACATGGATGAAGAATCCTCCTTTGTTCCTTAGTCATTGCGTCACCATCCTCCAGATCATCCAGGTTCAAAGTCTCGGTCACTCTCAACTACTCCTGGCCTCTCCCTGATTTGTCTTTTGCACTCAATTCCTCCTTTCCATTCCCACTGAACTTATTGTTTCCCAAGTGTGCTCCCGAACAAAATGCTCCCCTGCCTCCACATTCTAATGTCCACTTACCAGTTATCTTTCTAGAACTCAGTTCTGAATATATCCCTCTCATACACAATAATCTTCAGTGACCATCATTTTCCTGAAAAACAGTCTCAACTTCTACATGACCTTAGGTGCCCCACACCCCATGATCTGGCTTTCACATGACTTTGCAACCCTATTCTTGGGTCTCCCAATTTCTCTTCTCTGGTCTAACCAGCAGAGTCATTGTTTTCACAACTGATCACCTCTAGGTCTTTCTTTGCAGGGTTATCCAGTGCTTGTAATGCCCTTCCTCTCATTCTTGCTTGTAAAAAGAACAAAAATAAGAAATAAAAATACCTTTCTAACCCTCAATGCAAATCTGACTTCCTCCATGAAGACTTTGCAGATCCAGAGTCTGCTATTTCCTCTGCATACCAGCCACAGCCTGTACCACTCTTGGAGTGCTTAGCACAGTTTTTACAATAACTCTATGGGGATGACTAATTCCCACTACTGGATTGCACACTCCTGGGAGTATCGGTAATCTTCATCTGCTGTATCTCCCATGCTGAGCAGAGTCCCTGGACCATAACCAGGCACCATAAAAAGTTCTCATTTGGAAGGACCAAGTTTGTCCCAGTTAGAGGCTCCCTTTGCCTGGGTTCTTCAAACTGTTCCTGTTAGGTTGGAATAATTCCGGCTTGCCTCTACCAAGACTTTTTACCTCCAAAACTGCAAACAGGAAATCCACAGGGAGGAAAATCTGTGGTTAATAGAAAAGCAACCTCTCAGTCCAAACCACCAGCTGCCTTGTTAAAATTAACAAGCAGCAAAGTGAAACATGTGGCTTAGGAGCTGGGTTTCTTGTTGTTATTATTCTACACATACACACACACTGAGCAGTACACAGTATAGCCTCCCCAGGAATAAGCTGGCTTTCATGAGTAGCTGGATGGACAAATGGAAGATAAGGGGCAGGAGGAAGGCTGAGGTCAGGAGCACAGAATTAGTGAATGTCCTCTGAAATCCAAGTGATTAGGATGCATTGGGATAGCATGACACAGTCACTCCCAGAGGGTTTCAAAGTCCCCCAAAAGTAAAATGACGCCTTACAGCAGGGCGGTTCAGAGACAGCACAGCTTAAATGAAGCTAATCAGAAAAAGCCTGCTGTACCTTCCTCTTTTCTCTCCTTGATATTTGTAACACTTAAAAATGGGGGCTCTGGACTCAGGAAGACCTTCATTTGTGTCCTGGATCTTCGCTTCCAGTGAGCAACTCTCTGCATCTCAGGGGCCTCTTTTTCTTTTTTTTTTTTTTTTAATGGGAGTCAGTAGCAGTAGTTGATCCACTGAGTTCTTAGTCTTAAATGAAGGGCTATAGGTAAAGCAATTTGTCACCTAAACCTTCAATTAACCTTAGGATTTGGGTTTCGGGCTGTTTGTTTGTTTGTTTGTTTGTTTTTCGTGTGCCCACTATGTGCCAAGCTTTGTGCCAAATAAAGTTTAAATTACTATATGAGTATTAACTATTGAAATTGGCTTCAAGTGCTAAAAGGGGAAAGGAAAGGTCAGCTGTGGGAAAAGAAGAAATGGGGGCAGCTGAGTGCAATAGTATGACTGTAGGGGGCTCAGATCTGCCATAGTCCAGGGCTGTCCCATCCCTCACTCCACCTACGCTTCCTGGGAAACCCCAGTTGCCTCAGCCCCAAGGCAAGCCCTGTCTCTCAAGGCAAGGTTGGCCCCAGAAAGAATTGTTGGCAAATTCCTGTGCTACAGTACTAAAAACTAAAAATAACCATTCTCACCAGCTTGGGCCTGGGAACACTTTCCACACTGCGTTCAGCAAGCAAAATTCCATTTCCCCACAATGTTTGCATAGGTCCAGATGCATTCCCCAGGATTTCTTCCTATCCTCTTCTTCACCATCCTCTCTTTTATTCCTTGTGGATACCTTTGGCTTTCGGTCAAAAACAGTGGTGTGCTGTAAATATTTAACAACCAGCTCTTGGGGTGGAGGGGTGAAGCGGGGAGCCTGGGTTTGTAGCATATGCCATTTCCTGTGGTGTAAATGTTCTCACCTGAGAGTTAGAAAAAGATCTGCTCCGTCAGGTCTCACGAGGTAGCATGAGTGGCTCTAGGTGCACACCACTGACACCCCAGCTCTCCTAGGATAGGACCTCCTGCAGTCCTGTCTCCAGAGGAGATATTTTAGTTGGCTTTGATCATTCTACTTCCTTCATTTCGTTCAGGCCATTTGAAAATGAATCGTCCTTTGGAAGGCAAGTTGTCATGTCAAGGAATCTCAATTATTCTCGAAGCTAGGAGCATCCGCGGCTGCCACACAGGGCCACCCAGGCTATGCAGGGCACAACTTCAATAGCCCCATTGACATGGGTATGTGCAAAATGAGGGGCTTGGGAACGTCTTCATTATAGTGACAAGGCCCTCCTGGGTTAAGACAGAGCAGAAATGGTGAGGTTTCCCAACACCCCTATCCACATATGAACTCTTGGCCTCAGCAACGTCTCTAACCACTGAAAACTGCAAGCACTTGCTAAGCAAAATCCTCAGATACGGTGCTGCCTGAGGGCTGGAGCAGGTGGTATTTATACTCTTTTCTCCAAAGAAGCAGTTAGAGATTCACCGTGTGGGCTGCCTCCCTTCCCACCTATTGAACCAGTTCATTTCTTAATTTATCCAACAAATACTTAGGGAGAATCTCCTAGGTCCATGGGCTGGACACTGAAACAAAACAAGACATTCAGAAGTGACACAGACACAGCAAGTCCAATGTTTCCTATTTTGTTTACAAAGATTCGTGCACATCCAGAAAGCAGCATCACTGTAGGTAAATGTATATGTACTGACCGCTACCATGGATTGAGCACTTACTATGGGCCAGAACTCTGCCAAGCATTTCCTCTATGCTACTTTATTAATCATTATGGCAACCTTATGAGGAGCTATTATCAGCTCCCATTTATAGATGAGGATTTAGAGACAGGGAAAATAAAAGAACTTGTCTGAGGTCACATAGTTGGGAAGTACAGAGGTGGGTCTGACTGCAAAGCTCCTACCGTTAACCTCTGGGCTACACCAGATCCTTAGATCTCTTAGCACGCTGCAGTGGTGGCTCATCTCTAGTTGGGTTAAGGGCCAAATCTTTCTTTGCATCCTCCAGGGGCTGTTCAGCTGACAAATTAGCCAGATGGAACCCAGAGAAAGAGACAGTCCAAGCTTACCAAGGAGCATGTGGTCCCATATGCGGGGCAGAGCAATCTCCCAGGCCACTGCAGGGTACCCCGCCCCCTGGAGCGCACCCCAGATGCTTCCCTGGAAATTCTGACTTCAGGGTCTTAAATAATAGTGGGGCACTATTTCTGGAAGCACATATGACAACCAGGAGAGGTTCTGGTTTTTTATTCTTAATATAAGGGCCTTGTTTTTAAAATGGAAAACCCGGAGAACTCAGTGGGTCATGGAGTAGAAACAAGGTTCAAAGGTTGGAGGAGAAGGGCAAAAAAGGAAGGGGAAATTTCAGTCCTAGAAAACTGTTCTGGGGTGCCAAGCGAGACCCTCCAAGATGAGGAGAAAAGATGGAATGTGGAGACAGCATACCCTCTGGAAGATCTCAAAGGACTCCACCTAGCCTAGTTCCAGGACCAGTTAACAGCCCATCACCCCGGCCAGCCCTGGATCTTCCTCGTAGTCCCAGCTGGGCCCTTTGGAGCCCTGCAGAAATCAGGCCCACCTGTCTCTCTTGCTGCATTTGTAGCAATCTTGGAGATGGCAGCCAGTCTCATTCCCTTAGGGAACAGAAGGGGTTTCAAAAAATACAGAGAGGATCTCTTCACTTCTCTCTGAGGTCAGCAAACATGCCCCTGTCTGTGATGAGTTTAGGAAGATAATAGCACTAAGTCCCCTGTGCTATCGTTTCCAGAGCCAATCTAAAGAAATCAAGGCAAAGGATCCAGGGCCTGAAGTAAACCCACACTCAAAAAATTTTCATTAAGAAGAGTTTGCACGTCACAGCAATTGGAAAATCCAGGACATAAAAGCATTTCTTCAATGTCTGTCTGACTGCATGAAGGCAACGAAGTCCCCCTTGAATTTGGGGGGGTTCAGGCTCAGATTCTGCTCCTTCATTCCTCTACTGACCTCTAAATTGCATCCTGGAAATCCTGTCCCACTTCAAACACCAAGTGGGCCTAAGAGAGTTGATTTTCTGAACCCAGAGAGATGAAAAATAAACGTCAGTGACTAAGAAAATGTGGGCAGGGTCAAGACAAAATTCAAGGGGGACTTGTACAGTGGAGAAACTTTGAAAATTCTTCATGCTGGCAATGCTTCTTATTCAACAGCACATGCACCACAGCATCTGACCATTTCTGTGGTCCACAGGCCACGGCTCCCTGGATAGAGTCCTCGGGGCCCTGAGCCAGCCCGAACTTGGAAGCGAGTCCTTCCTGGCAGTGGGCTGCTGTCTCTGAGAGCTGCAGTCAAAAGCCACATGGGGTCACGACAAATCCAAGCCTCTTGACCCCTACCTAGAAGCCTCAGCTCCCATCTGGGACTCAAGGAACATGGCCAGCGGGCCTCTGCCACCCTCCCCCGGCCAGCTCTGATCTCTGTTGCTGGCGGGTACCCAAAGAAGGTCTCTGGTTTGCAGATAAAGGACTTTGTTTGGGTCTCAGGAGTCTCTTAAAGGGTGTTCCCTCAGGTCAAATAACATAACACATTTTTTTCAGGGACAGGGGTGTCACCCTGAGCCCAGGGCAGCACACAGCACCCCCATTCCTCTCGCTTCCCACTCCTAGGCTAGCACAGGCTGCCTTGGACAGGGTGTGCCTGCCAGGCTCCTGCCCAGTCTCTACTGGGACACCCGCCTGACTGGGCTACCCTCCCTCTGACCCTGTGTGTCTTATTTTCTCCAAAGAGCCCTGGACAAGAAAGAGAGATGGTTAGAAATCACTTTTTTTCCCAAGCTTGGAAGCTGATGAGGGTAGAGACGATAGAAGGAGGAGGAGAAGTATTTGCATCTCTCCCCTTTACCTCAATTAATCTCTAAATCCAGTTGCGAAAGATGTTCTGAGAGGACGTCCCAGTTGTTCTGAGCCTCTTTCGCTAGCCCTGAGCCTCAGCCCCGCCCATGAGCCCTACATCAGGAGCCAGCACAAGTCTAGAGCCACCTACTTTCTCAGTGGGAGGAGTATGGGGACAGAGGAGTCTCTATCCCTCACAAGAGGCCTATTTGATGCTCTCGGATGATTTTTCTCACGGGAAGAACATCTTTCTCCTTTTAGTACCCGGGGCCCCGGCCCCAGCTCTGCCCTCCCTATACTTCCATGTGTTATTCCCATTCATTTTTAATTTCATCTCAATCCTCTTTTTTCTTTCCCATCAACTACGATTTGAAATTCATTTTGAGGTCATCCCCTGGGGCCAGAGCTAGGAATCAAGTGGTGCTGGTGGACAGTGACCTAGGAACTTGGGTCCCATCAAAGGTGGTGGCTTATTTCGTAAGCTTATTTCGTAAGCTGGTTCCCCTCCAGGATTAGCGCAGAGGTGCCTAGGGCAGGCTTCCCAAGACTTTCAAACTAGAAATTTGCAGGTGAGACTGACAAGACACTATGGGTGATCCAGAGCCCCAGGAGCATTGGTAGAAAGCCTGCTCCAATGACCACAAACCGGGTTTAAGGCTTACGAGACCAGAGTGAGCCATCTCTTGTTCTGTCATTAACTGCTTGCGCAACTCAGCCACTCACCTCTCGGGACCTCAGTGTCTTCAACTGTACAGAAGAGATCGGATTGGACTAGATTATCTTTAACACCTCTTGCAGCTCTGAATTCAGTGCCTCAGACCCATCCACAGGGCCTTTTCATTTATTCATTGGCCCCCATCAGAGCCCTCTGTTCCAAATGAAGAGCTACCAAGAGCAGGAGCTCCATCTTGATCATGCACTATGCAAATGTGCTACATGTAAATGTATGTTAATGCATGCTTGCGGGATGCCTCACCCTCACGGGGAATTGCTGCTCACCTGCTCACAGGGCCTGTGCTAGGCATGTGAAGGAGGCACAGGGTGAGAGAGCAAGAATCTCTCCTTCAGGAAGCTCAATCTAGAGGGAGAAACAGGGCCATTCCTGAGTCACTGACAGGAGACAGAGGGGTCTTGGTGCTGTAAGTGAGGGATGAGGAAAGGACAGGGAAGCCAGAGAGATATCAGAGGAGTTTCAGGAAGGAATTAGGGAGGAAGTAGAGAGTGATCCATGGGTGTGGTTGGACACGAGGAAAGGGCCATCATGGCAGAGGGGGCAGTGTGAGCAAAGCCCGTGTGGTGCCAGGTGTTGGGGGATGGTGGATCTGAGTGAGGACTGGGGAAGGACAAGAGAATGATTGTGAAGGGGAAGGCGAGCAGAGCAGTGAATGCCAAGCTGGGACAATAAACTGTTTCCAAATGATAGTGATGTGGGTCCTTGTGACCCACCCTTAAGGAAGCTGCTGACTGCCTTCCTCTGTGTCCCACTCCTGATGGCATCCCAAGCCATCCAGGTCCCCGGGCAAAAGGGGCCCAGCTTTCCAGCCCCAGGGCGGCCAGGTCCACTCAGAGCAGCCCACAGTGCCCACCTGTCTTTTCACCCAAGACAACCGGATGATGGCAGGCTGGCAGAAATGACAGTCCAGGACCCTCCTCCTAGGGGACTAATAGCCCAATAATCCCACAAGAGTGATGACTGTAGAAGAGCAAAAAGCCAGCAAAACGAAAAACAAACAGGGATGCTCTGGCGAGAGCCAAGATGCTCTTTGGGTCCTCAGATTTGGGGTGTACCTGGACATCATCTCCTGACTTACTCATTTTGGCACATCACAGAGCACAGCACTGAGGCCCTCTGTCCCACAATGATCCCCACCCACCACCTCCATGTGACAGGTCGGTTTCCTGTTCAAACTATTGAGGCAGCTCTAGCCCAGACAAGAAGGAAGCTGACAACAGAGGAGGCTGGTTAGAAGCGCCTTCCACCCAGGCCCACCCCACCTGCCCTGAGCACCGCTATCTCTCTGAGTGATTATGAAGTCAAACAGCTCCCTTCCCCATTGCTGCAAACCAGCCCATGTGGGCTGTGAGACACCCCAGATCCAGGAAGCCCCAGGGCTCAGCTGACAGCTCAATTATCATGGAGAGTCTCCCCTGCCCTCCACCTCCTCCTCAGTCCTCCACCTCCTCCTCAGCCTTTTATTGCTTTTGGCAGCCGAGCAATGGAGGCTGGGGGGGGGGGGGGGGGGGTGCGCTGAAGTCAAACTTGTTGAAAGTGCAAGGGAGAGAAAATTGTTCTCATCTGAATAAATAGAGTCAGCTGTTGCCAGAGGGTGAATTCTCCCCAGGGTGAGTTCCCCTAGACCAGCCAACCCCGTGTTGGGCTTAGACGGGCACTTGAACGCAGGCCAGGGCTATCTGGGTGATGCTGGAGAGGGCTGCCAAGTGGATGCTGTGTGGCTTTGGAATGCCCCAACGGGAGGTAAGAGGGCAGGGGTTAGAAGGGTTGGATCAGGAAGGAACACCATAGGTCAGCACACACTGGTCCTTCCACATCAGCAAGGGATAGGGAAGGGACAGTGGGCCCCGGACACCACAGAACCCAGTTCTGTGGTTATGTCTGTGACCCCTTAGGCATGGGGCCCATGGGTGGAGTCTCTGACTCTTGCATCTGGATCTGAGAAGAGGCCCATGCAGTGAGCCGGTGCCCAGGCTGCTTCCTGACATCCGGAGAACATGGCCAAGCTGCTTTGGGAAGGTCACTCCACCCTGTGAAACAGTACGCCTGTCCCCAGTAACTCAGAAAGCTTTTCCGTCCTGAGAGTTACACCAAAAGGGCTCAGGAAAGGGAAGCAAAGGGCAGAGGTAAGCGAGGTGTGGATAGTGATGGTGAATGTGTGGGAAGAAGGAGGAAGAACAGGGATGCTTGTGGTATTCCAGAAAAAGTACTAGAACCAAGTCCGGAGACCAGATTCTAGTTCCTGCTCCTTTCTAAATGGGCTGGATGGCTTCAGCCAGGCCCTAACTCTTGGGCCTAAGAAAGCGGCTGAGCTAGATGTTACCTGAGATCTTGTCAAACTTTCAACTAATATGTGGAAACCAAAAACCAGAACAATAGGAAGTAACTCCAGTCCTGTTCAGTGCCTTTTCCCCTGGCCCCAACTCTAATATGGCCATGAAAGAGAATGACACACCAACCACCACTTCCTGGCATCTGCTCCCAACACAACCTCCCTGGTCCTGTCTGCTCCAGAGACGGAGAGCAAATCCTTGTCATCTTAAGACCTAGAGATGCTGCTGCACATGTTACTGAGATAAGCCAAATCATATGGAAAATGCTTTTCTTTCTGCTCCAGTGGAAAAGCATCCAAAGAAATGAAGTGTTGGACAAGAGTGTTTCTCCCTCCAAAAGGCAGGCAAAACTCAATAGGACAAGCCATTGACAAATGGCAGGAGAAGCATCCCTTGTACTGAAACATCTTCACAGTACAAGTAAGGGGGCTACCTGACATGTTCTAATAGTTTTCCCAACCGAGCCAGCTTTATGCCTTGCATTTATGTGGTGTTTGACAGTTTACAAGGTACAGCATATAGATGACTTCACTTCATCCTCACAACCTCCAAGTAAGGGAGGTGGCATTAGCCTCCCTGTGCAGATGAGAAAGCGAGGTGGAGAGATGCTGGCATGTTCTGCATTTCTCCTGTCGCACGCTGTCCTCTCCCAGAAGGATCATTTTTGGGGAGTGGGGTAAAGGACAGATAAAAAGAAGGCGGGGTAGTGATGAGTGCAAAAGACTAGGGAAGAGGAGTCCCAGGTTCTGTTTCAGGGTACATCTCGTATCCCTGTTTCTCAATACCCCTCCATCTTCCTCGACCATCTCAACATACGTCAAAAATGTCAGTGCTTCCTTGCCAGGATCTGCAGCTACAGGGTAACAAAAATAATTTCATAAAACTGTGAGGAGACACCTTAGGGATTGCCTAATCTACCCTGTCATTTTACAATGGTGACATAGAAGCCCAGATGAGCTTGCCTGGGGTCACCCAGCTGGCAAGCAGCAGGGCCTGCTTAGAACCTGCTGTCCTGACCCCACACCACATGGGGACAAGTGAGGATGCCCGGGCCAACTGGGGGAAATGAGCAGGACCTGAGAAGCTCCAAACAGCCTACCCTTCTGCATCGCCCCACCCCACTGGAGTAGCACCCCCAGGCCCACATACTCCACACCAAAGTCGGGGGCTGAGCCAAGAAACCTTCCTGTCACTCATATGGAAGGATTCTGATCCTCACTAATCAGAGTTAGAGTTGGAGTTAGTCTGAGGCACTAAATCCAACTGGGAACCTCCTGCCAATCCAAACACAGCAGGCTGGTCAGAAAGCTTTTGTTTTTTTCCTGTTGTTTATTGAGCCACACTCTGGAGGCCTGAGTCCATCTGACATAACTGCAGGGCTGGTGCAGTAGAAGAGCTTCCACCTGGGGCTGCGAGAAAGCCGCCTGCATCCAGGGAGTTCTCTCTTCATTGCAGTCTCTTCCACTTCTCTTTTGTTCACTCAACACTCACTGGATATGCTATTTGCCAGGCCACATGCTAGTACCAAGACCCACAAACCTGTATTAAACAGAAACACCACCTTCAAAGAGTCCTCATTCTTGCTGAGAAGCAAATCACATCAACTTCTTCTGGATAAACGCCATGAATCCAAGGGGGACTGACTTCATTACTTGAGAAACCAAAGCAATGGAATTCCAGTCTGGTAGGTCAACTAGACCTGGAAGCTCCAACTCAGTGACCCAAGGCTATAAATTTATTAAGGACAGAAACTTGTCCTCTCCTCTTCATAATCTTCTTCCCCCCTCAGAGCCTAACACAGTGCTTGGCACACAATAATCACATGCATGTTTGTTAGATAAAAAAAACAGAATGCATGAATATCCCATGTCCCTCTCCACTCTCAATTTTCTCTTTCTTCTTTTTAGAAAAACTGTACATTCTTCTCACTCATAAGTCTCTTGGAATTGCAGTTGATCCTAAGAGCTGAGAGAATGAGAGTGATTGAGAGGGAAAGGGGGAAAAAGAGAAGAAATTCAGCCTTAGAGAGAGTTGGCGCCATAAGTCTCCCAACTCACCTCTTTCGGCAGCTGGCTGCTCCTAAAGTCAAAGTCGAGTCACCTCACCTGTTTACGATGCACTGATGTGCCCAGAAGCATGTTTTTATTATAAGGGGGAAAAAAAGGATATTTAAGACAACATTGCCTTTAAAAGCTTGTAATCTACCTTGGATGACAAATTTGGTATGCATGAAATAATCAAAGACAAACAACACGTGACACAGTATCTCATCAGTGGGTTTAGATGGGGAAACATTTATGCAAGAGGCAGATGTCAAAGAGATCTCAAAATACAAATGGAGCCTAGAGCCTTATGGGGCCAGGGTGGAAGAATGAAATCAGTATCGGGTACCCATTGCATTACCACTATATTCAACAAGCTATACGCATCACCTCGTTTAATCGGCCCCACAGTCATCTGAAGTAGCTACTATTCTCCCCATTTTATAGATGAGGAAACTGAGGCCCAATGAAATTAAGTGAATTATTCATGGTTATGGTTCAGCTCCAGGCCTGTGTGACTCCAAAGCTCATGAAATTTACACTGCACTGTGTCCATGGACGAGCTGAGAAGAGACTCTGGTGCCAATTATCATAAAACTACACAAAAAAGCAAAAGCCAGCCAAGTTGTGGAAACTACGCAGAGCCTTAGCTGTCTAATGCAGTCACCTGCTCCCAGTATTTTTCCGTGACTGTGAAGCCCTGCCTGTCTTATCATCACCACCATTACCCTGAGTCTCCACATAACCAACAATAACCGTGCGGGAAGTGCTGGGCTAAGTTATTGCTCCATTTCATCCTCCCAATAATCCAGGGAGTGTAAGTGTGCTATTGTCCCCACATTACAGGTGAGAAAACAGGTACCAGAAAAAACGTACCCCAATCATACAGCTGTTAAGTGGCAGAGCTGAGATGTCGGCCTAGGCAGCCTGATCCAGGTCCCAGGGTCCCAAACACAGGGCTCATTCTTTGAGATTCTATCTGCGGGGAAGTGGGGTGTGACCTTGCAGGTGTCACAGACAGAACAAAAGACTAAATGTGCAAATAGGAAAATGATGGGTTCGGTCAGGACACTGAGGGGTCTGAAGCAGCGATTGTGGAGGGAGAGGACACCCTGCGCAGGCTGGCCTGAGATGATTTACGGAGGGAATGGGCTTTTGGGAGCTGCCGGATGGTGGAAGGACAAAGCCTCAGGGCTGTGGGCAGCAAGGCACGGCAGGCCCTATGGACAGCAAATGGAAAGGATGCGCCACCTCAAGGCCATGACTCCTGCAGAGGTAACCGTGGGCTTGATCGGGGCCTATCCCCACACCTGCCGTGCCCCCCAAAGGCAGCCAGAGTCCCTCCAGTTCCTCTGTCCCTCACAAGTGATGGATGCCAGATGCTTTATCCTTCATGGGAGGAAATGTATCTCGGAATATGATCTCTCGTTAGAGTACATGTTGCTGCTTTTATAGGTTGTGAGTGGAATCCCACAGACTCCTGCTTGCCTTCCCTCCCCTCACTGCTCCTCCACTCCCAGCTCAGTATTCCTTCATAAATCACCAGCCCAGCAGAGCCAAGTTCTGCTTCCCACTTTTTAAGTCTGAGGGCATTTATTCCTGCTGATAAACCAGAGTTACACAGTTTCGCAAACCCCCGACTGTGGCCAAGACTATGAAGGTGAAATATTCATTGAGCTCTGGCCTGTCAAGGGGAAGAATGTACAGAATAGGCTAAACTGGCATAGTTCCTGCACGTTACTGTCCAAAGGAGAATTACTTTTGTCAAGGACTGGAGCTGTGTTTGGGGTTTGGCTACAGATATAAATCAGGATTATTACATTGGTGCTTCCCACCAGATTCCCAGAAAGGGAAGGCAACACGGCAGGCCTCGATTTTAACCTGTGGATTCACCATAACAAACAAGGCCCCCTGTGCAAACCCAACTGTCGCTGTGGCCAGCACATGACTAGACCAGAACCACAGAAGCAGCCACACTCGTCACCCTCTGCACTGACTCTAGCACCCTCCAGCACCCCTCATGCCTGTTTACAGAGGCAGGCAGGCCCAGGGGTCAGGTCAGAGCCAGGCCATATTGCAGATTCTGGTATTTCTTTACTTTTGCAGGATCCTGGCCAAATCTTCCCATAGAGTCACTCCATTGTGTCAGACACCAGGAAATGGTGCTCATTAGTGGAGTGTGCAAGATTGAAAAATATAACTGGTGTGTTTCTGGGGTGTGGGGGCAGGAGAATGAGCAAGGCCCTTAACCCCTTCTTCTCCTCAGAAGCTGCCTGCTGTATATGAATACCCAGCAAAGCCAGGCCATGAGCACAGGGGCCTGCCCAGAACCACTCCCAGAGCAGCAGAGCAAGCACACGGACAGTTTCCTTCCCCAGAGGCTGAGCTCAGGGAGATTTCCCTCTCAAATGTGGCCCACTGCCCTGCGTTACTCTCATGCACACCGAAGGCCTCCATGATTGACAGGAGGCAGGTGACCAGAGCAAGAGGAGCCAAGTGCCTCCCAATGTCACGCTACGTACCTTGGCATTCACTGCACATTTGTCACAGTGGCATGGCCAACGTAACAGGATGAGAGAAATATCAAGCCCCAAAGCAAGATGCACGTGGGAAAGTCCTCCTGACAGCCAACAGTTGTGGGGAGATGCGCAGAGTCCCGGCAAGAGCACTGGCTTTACAAACGGCAGGCGCGGAGGCACACTCCATCTGCGCTGCGTTCCAGCTATGTGGCCTTTAGCAGGTTGCTCTCGCTCAGATTCTATTTCCTCGCCTGGAAAATGGGGATATAACATCTATGTGTCAGTGCCATTGTGAGGATTGACTGACACAATGCCATCAACAAGGTCACAGCACGTGAGTGCCCATCAGTGAGTCCCCACTCTCCTTATTCTTGACGATGAGCAGAGCAGAAAGGAAGACAAGCCTCTCTCCTCCTCCCCAACTCCCCAGGCTAGTCTGCTTGGCTATGGCCTTGCTGACCATCACAGCATTTGATTTTACTTCCTCTTTGTAAGACTTTGATCACGTCACTCCCCAAAACATTTAATGAGTCCTCTGAAACTAACAAACAAACTTCAGGCTGAGCCTGGCCATCCCAAGCTCGGCAGGGAGCCCGGCTTTCCCATCTCCTGCCCCTCCTCCTCCCTGATTTCATGCTGCAGTCACCCAGGGCTGTCCCTGGATATCCCACAGGCCCTCCCACTGAGCTCTCAGCCCTACCGTCCACTTATGAAATGAGAGAGGAAGGAAAGTCCTTGTCTACCTCACAGAGACTCTTTTCAATAGGAAAAGTAACAAATTACTATATGCAGACTATAAAAATCAGAGTACAAGAATTTATTATACAATATTCATTGTCTGGTATGCCTTATAATTACTTTTCAGATGGTACATATGTTTTATACACTCTTCTAGATATTTGATACATTTCACAATTACGTAAAATGTTTTAACAGTTTGCCTCCCACTCCAAGCCCTCAATCTACTTCCCCTGAAGCAGCCACTGTGAGCAGGTTCTCGTGTATCCTTCTGATATGGTTTGCATCTGCGTCCCTGCCCAAATCCCATGTCAAACTGTAATCCCCAGGGTTAGAAGTGGGACCTAATGGGAGGTAACTGGATCACGGGGGTGGCTTCTCATGAATGGTTTTACACCATCCCCCTCGTGCTGTTCTCGTGATAGTTCTCAGGAGACCTGGTTGTTTTAAAAATGTGTGGCTCCCAGCACTTTGGGAGGCCGAGACGGGTGGATCACGAGGTCGGGATATCGAGACCATCCTGGCTAACACGGTGAAACCCTGTCTCTACTAAAAAATACAAAAAACTAGCCAGGCGAGGTGGCGAGCGCCTGTAGTCCCAGCTACTCGGGAGGCTGAGGCAGGAGAATGGCGTGAACCCGGGAGGCGGAGCTTGCAGTGAGCTGAGATCCGGCCACCGCACTCCAGCCCGGGCGACAGAGCCACATAGCCAGACTCCGTCTCAAAAAAAAAAAAAAAAAAAGTGTGGCACTTTCCCCCACCCCCTTCCTCCTGCTCTGGCCATGTTAAGACCTGCCTGCTTCTCTTTTGCCCTCCACCATCACTGTAAGTTTCCTGAGGCCTCCTCAGAAGCAGAAGCTGCTATGCTTCCTGTATAGCCTGCAGAACCATGAGCCAATTTAACCTCTTTTCTTTACAAATCTCTTAGTCTCAGGTATTTCTTTATAGCAGTGTGAGAACAGATTAATACACCTTCTGAAAATTTTCTGTTCAAATACAAAAACATACACAGTCAATTATCACTCAAATGAAAGTCAGCCATACACATCATTCTTTGCCTTATTTTATTTTTTACTCAACATGGTATCTTGGAGATTTTATTTCATATCAACACACAGTTACCGTATTCTTTGTAGTGACTGCAGTTTCCATTGCTTGCAGTTTCCATTGCTTGCAGTTTCCATTGCTTGGATAACTTGTAATTCTTTAACTGATGCCTACTGACGAAGACTTACTTTGTTTTCAGTCTTTTGCTGCTAATAGCATTGCTATAGTGGGTATCTTGTCCTTGTATATCTGCCCATATGTATCAGTATGTTTGTAGCATAAATTCCTAGAATTTTGAATTCTGAGTGTCAAACTGCTTCCCACATAAGTTTAATTCATTTACACTCTCAACACTATCAGTGGATTAGCACTTTTTCTCCACCTTACCAACATTTGCTACCATAATACTGTGTCTTAAAATAATGTATGCAAAAGTGTTGTAAACTAAAGCTCCATCTATATGCAAAATGGCACGTTGATAGTCACCTCTTCCGTGGAGTCCCTCCTGATTGCTCACTCTCCAGTCCAAGGTGACTGCTTCCCTCCTCCCATCCCCACAGCACCAGTCTTTTCATTTCTTGCCCCTTCTGTGTCCTTCCAGATACTGTAGTTCCGTATGCACTGCTTCTGTCCTATCAGACAAGCGGAACTGCCTTGCTCTGTGCCTACCCGCTGCAGCTCATTGTACAGCCTTGCACAAAATTAAAACTTGCAGGGTTAAACTCAGCTCCTACCCAGGCAGTTTCTTGGTTTCCGACTGAGCTGTGGTCGCACTGGCCAGAGGAGGGTCTGAGGACACTTGCCACCACATCCTTGCAGTGTGTTATTGGTGTTTGGTTGTGTCTCCCATTTCCCCATGCATCTCAGGACAGCAGGCCAGCTCCGATGTTTTTAAATGGACACGAGTGTGCTTCCTGGGTATGTAAGCCTCAGCAGGAGTGACATGTTTCATTGTTTCATTGTGGGCTTGTGCTTAGCAGGTGGCGGCTTCACTCCAGGGAAGGGGAAAACTAAGAGGGTGGATGCTTTTCTTCCTTTATTCCATGATGCCCCACAGGTAATGTGGACAGACTTTTAAAGGAAATGAAAAGTCAAGTCCTGCCCACCCCTTTGGCCCCAGCCATCAAAGAAAGGCCTGGGACTAACTGGCCCTAAGCCTTCAAGAGAGTAGCTGCTATTACACCACAGGGGGCAGAGCACCAGGTCTGGAGTCTGGTGGGCAGCCTTTGAGCTGCTCCTGCACAGGGCTCCTCTTCTGTAATACAGTGACACATTCCTTGTTGGCTCCTGGTGAGGACGGGGATAGTAATATAAAGCTTTACAGGCTTTAGAAAAGGTTTTCCCAAACAAGTTTTACTCATGAAAATGTAATTTTTTTTCTGAGACAAGGTCTCAGAACGTTGCCTGGCTGGAGCACCGTGGTGCAGTCGCGGCTCACTGCAGCCTCCAACTGCTGGGTTCAAGCCATCCTCCTGCCTCAGCCTCCCAAGTAGCTGGGACCATAGGCACGCGCCACCACCCCAGGGTAATTTAATTTATTTTTACGGGGTCTCACCATGTTGCCGAGGCTGCTCTCGAACTTCCGAATTCAAATGATCCGCCCTCCTGGGCCTCCGAAAGTGCTGGATTACAGGCGTGAGCCACCGCACCCAGCCCATTGAATAAAATTTAAAAACAGGACAGAAAGCACGACCACTCCCCAGGCTAGTTGGACCCCGGCCTGTCGCCTCAGCACCGCGCATGCGCCGGATGCCTGGGCTCTCCCCACTCCTGGCCCACAGGCATCCTGCGCATGCGTGGTGCTCTCCTATCCATCCCTGGGCGCACTAGGGGACCAGCCCCGCAAGGCGCCCCAGAGGCGGGCACTCGGCAGCCGCAGGGCCCAGCAGGGAGGCCTTCAGCTCCTGTCAGCCTCGCTGCCAGTAAAGCCAGGGCGACTCCCAAATTGCAGCACTCAGCAGATCTGTCCAGGTCCCATTCACCCAGCACCCATCTCCCTGGAGTCGTCGGGGCACCTGGGGCTTTCAGGGCTGGGCCTCCGGATCCTGTCAGTGCAGACTGGGAATTCCCACAGCCCTCCTGGTCCAACCATCTCCCTAACCCCGACCCCCACCAAGTTTCCCAGTCTGGTGGCCCAGTAGCAGAAGCTATGTGGGACCCCAGAGCCCAGAGCAGCCACACATTACAGAGGCTGCTGCTTGCTCCAGCCCTTCCTGGCTTGTCCCTACTCTTCCTTCCCCTACTCTCTCAACTCTCCATTTTCCTTCCTCTCTGTCCACACTCCCTAGTGCTCCCTCTCTCCTATGACACATTCAGTTTCTCAGTGCCTCTTCCTCCTCCTCTCTCTCCCACACACACTCCCTCCCACCACCACCCCACCCCTTTCTCTTTCTGCACAATGCTCTGCCTCTTTTCTCCTGGTCACTTTCTGAGCTTCTGAGCATTGGAAATAACTGTTCTGGAGCCAAAGCAAGACCTGGGAAACCCTCATGGGGGAAGCTCAACCTCTTGTTGAGGGCTTGCCACGTCTTCAAAGGGTAGTTGGATGAATGTGTCTCACTCATCAGTCCCAGGAGACGCAGCGCACACCACCAGCAGCAGGCATCTGAGTGTCTCCCCCTTGATGGCTTTCCACCATCCCTGGCCTCCCTCTCTTCCTTCTGCACAGGGAAATGCCACAAATCATTTCTTCCTCATTCACTACGCACACGTTCTTGACCTCCAAGCCCTACTCCCAATTCTCTAACTCTTATTTATTCTGGAGCGTAGTGGATGAGGGAGAGTGGTGATGGTAACACAGTGCAAGGAAGGACATGTTGGCAGACCTGCCCAAGGAGGGAAATCTACGTCTCAGAATAGAGTGAGTTCACCATCACTGGGTGTGTGCAGCCAGAGGGTAGAAGGCAAATTGAGTTGTCAAAGGCAAACAAGCATCAGACAGAGAGAAGGTGGGAGCAGGTGAGGGTTGATCTAGGCAGACTTTTATCCATTACACTCCCCAGGCTTCAGGATCAGAAGTTGCAAGGACCTCAGCTTGGTGTGGCTATAGACTCTCAGAGATCTTGATTTCAGATTCCCCATGGTCCCTAATTAACCTGGCCCTTAGTAGAAGGGCTACTTCTAAATTAGAAATTTCCATTCCTTACCCCCTTACTTGTAAACACTTCTACTTTTTCTGGGCAATCCACCTGTCTTTACTTCTGTTAAATGCCCACTGGGCATGGGCCGTGACGACAGACAGTACTCTGTTGTTGTTATTGGTGGTGGTGGTGTCTCATATCTATCTATCTATCTTGTAGCACTTTCACATCCATTATCTCTTTCTTCTCAAGAAACTGTGCAATTTGAAGGTGAGAGGCTTCCAACCCAGAAATGAGGACAAATCCCTCAGAGATGGAGCTGGATAGTTGACTGCGAGAGATGCTGAGCTGGGCAGTTGACACAGCCTGAGTGAGGTAGGGATTATGGAGCAGAGGAAGAAAATGTAGAACTAATTGCCCTGGCAGAGTGGCTGGGGGTTTTCTCCTTGGGTTGCTATATATAGATGGCCTGAGACCCCAAATAAAACTTCAGAAAGGGACTCCCTTGGCCTTCAATTAACTGGAAAATGAATCGCTCACCACCCCTCCTCCTGTGACCCCTTGCCCATCTTGCAACGCAGAGCCTCCTTGAGCAGCATTTACTGGAAGGGCCAAGAGGAAAACGAGTATCTGGCCGGGGTGATTCTCTTCCTTTCCATTGTCACTGGTGCTTCCTCAACACACAGTCATGGAAGCGAGTACTCTTGGCAAGCTTAGTAACCAAGCCTCAGCAGGCTGCTATACTTCTAACGGAGACGCAATGTTAGGCTAAAGCAAAACATCCCAGTGCTGTTCACTCCTCCTGACAGTCGTCTACAGTCAGATTCTTGTGAATTAGCAGTTTCTTTGATTCCTTTGGATCAGAAGGACTTCTTGGGCAGTAGGGATGTCTCTGTTTTAATGGAAGAGTGAATAGAGGCAGAATTCAAACAAAAAGGCAGTATTGCTAAGGATAGAAGTACTGGCTTTGGAGTCAGGTAAGTCCAAGTTCTAATCTCTTTGACTTTCCTGTGAGATGTGGGACATATTCTTCTACACCCAGAAGAGACTATGACGATGGTAATAGCAATGCCAGTCTCATAGCATCATGATGAAGATTCGATATGGTACTGCATTTAAAGCACTGAACACAGCCCTTGGCACAGCCAGGCAGGCCTGTGGTCCACAAGTGATAATGTTAAAAAAAAGAGAGAGCTACTGTATTCAAGAAAGCAAGCTCTTGTCTACTGGTTCCTGGGGCCAAAGACTGCGCAGAAGGATTTTAGAGGGATTGACCTGTAGTCCTAAGGGAATATGTGTAGATCTTCGATAGGAACACATGCTTCTCAAGGAGTATAAAGTGCAGACCATCTCTTTACCTGCAATATTAGACAATTAATAGAGACTTAAAGAGTAGTTGAAAGTAACCTCACAAGTGTTTTCAAAAATTAGCCTTTGGTTTCAGGAAAATTTAAATTTCTTCTGCTTCAAAAATCTTTGAAAATGAAATTGACCTCCACGCCATAAAATGAAAACACAGTTTGCAACCATGATAGTAAGTAAGAAGTAACCGTGATAGATAGTAAGGGTGAAGAGAGTATTGTTCAGATATATGAACAGTCATGTGTCACCTAATGACAGGGACACATCCTGAGAACTCCATAATTAGGAATTTCATTGTTGTGCTAACACCAAGACGTGTATTAAAACAAAGCTATATGGTACAGCCTACTGCAGACCTATAGGCTATATGGCATAGCCTGTTGTTCCTAGGCTACAAACCTGTACAGCATGTTACTGTACTGAATACTGTAAGCAATTGTAACACGGTGGTGTTACAATGACCATTGGTAATGGTAATTGCTGTAGGCAATTGCAACACAATGGCTTTCAGCTTGGCCACATGACTTGTTTTGACCAATGGAATGTTACCAAATACAAAGTGACCAAAGGCTTAGGACACGCTTTTGGGATCCACCTTCTCTCATCATCTTGGAAAGCACCATCAAGCTGTCCTGCTGGTCCCATGAGAAAAAAGAGACACACCCCTGATGGCTTGAAGGAGCAGAGGTACCTTCGCTGGGTGCAGCCTGAACCTGCTTACCCCAGGGAGGCATGAGTTAAATAAATGTTTGGCGTTCTGTCAGATATTGTGGTTATTTGTTATGCGCTGTTACTAAAACAATAATTAAATGACTCAGAAATTGATGCTACCTATAGGGAAATTAGGTTTTGCTGTGATAGAAAGCTCAACTATATGGCATTGGGCTTTGAAACAGGGCAGTAGGTAGAAGCTAGAAAAAAGCCAAGGAAATTATTACAGAGGTCAGGAAAAAAAATACCACCTTGTGTTATATGGTGGTGAAATATTTGGTAAAATTATACCCAGTAGTAACTTGGAAGATGTATCTAATAAACTTGTAAACTTGGACAGGGTGTTGAAAACCTGAGTTGACTTCTTTCAGCTATATATGCTAGTATTAAAAAAAAGAAAGAGAGAGAAACTTAGGAAAGAACTGACCAATCTGAACACAGAATTCAGAAGAAATATAAATAAAACAATTCTTATCTTCAGTCTCTTCACCCAGTAAAAATTCTCAAATATAGCCTAGACCAAATTAAATTATAGCACAGACCAAATACAGGGAGTTGCCAATAAAGCACGCAGATTCCAGGAGGAAGACCAAGTTAAGGGTGTAACCCTCGGTTAAGGCCTCTAGGAGAATTAAGATGGTGCTAGTACAGCCTCTGATCTGGACAAAACATATTCTAGGACTCTTAAAGGTATGGTTTCTCCAGAAACCATGGAAATGGACATCCCATGTCTCCAGCAGTACAAGACTGACAGACCCAACTACTGCAGTCTGAACTCAGGCCACACACATTTCCCACAGCTGTTCCAGGCTAAGGACCAAGCATACCAGGATCCTAAGTCGTCCTGTACCCAGAAGTCTTGGGGCACCTTGACAAGCTACTTTGGCTTGATCACTCCCCTGCAGGGCATTGTGGGGCATTCTTAGAACTTTAATGTAGACTAGGAGCCTTCTACCCAAACTTCCTTCCTTTCCTCTCACCTTCAGTGGGGGATAGACCTATAGTACAGGCTGATGGCTCTCCCAGCCCTTCCTACCTCCTTCCTCATTTTCTCTAACCCCATCTTGGCTTCTGCTTCTCAGTGAGGACTGCTAACACAAGTGGTCCAGGGGTGGTCCAAGAAAAAAGAGGAGGTTATGTAGGGATTTAAGATTTGAGCTGGCTCATCCAGCCATCCTTGTTGGCAGATGAAGCTCAGATAGTCTCTAGTACAAGGTGGTGGCTCAAATCCCTAAAGATTTCCCCAGTGGTACCAAAGGAAAAGTTGCAGCAGAGGGGAATGCTGTAGGGTTTTTAAAATATGGAAAGATCAATACCTATAAAGACAACAGAGTTGGCTAATTATTGCTAAATTATATAGAGGCCCTTTATAAATTTGTAAATTATAAAGAACGATAAAGACTGAGGGCCATTAACCAATAGTGGCTGTGTGAGCCATGGGGCTTCTTTGGGAGCTGTTGGTGAGGCCCTTGCCTCTGGCAGTGGATGAACAGACACAGCTTAATGGCAGGCCAATGTCTAACTCTCAGAGTCACAGAGCTCCAGAAACATTTAAGTACTTAGCTAATATGGATTTCTTATGCAAAAGTCAGAGCCCTGGTGGACAAAACCTGGTCTCTGAATATGGTACAGGAACTTTCCAATGGAAGATGTTAATGCTGCAACATCCCCTCCTCCGCAGACCCGCTGGGCTTGCAGAGATGGCTCACCCCTTGCTAGGAAGAGCTGGCACTTCAGTGATGGAAGATGCTGCAGGGGCATCTCCCCAACAAGGCAACAGGTGCCCCCTCAGAAGCTGACCCTATTGCCTTTCCTGGTTGCTTGGTCAAAACTTAGAGCATAGTCCAGTAAATCCCAGGATAACTTAGCTGGACACACACTGTACCTACTAGGAGAGGAAAGAAACTGCAAACTGGAAGACTTGCAAAAATTAGCCTCCATGTGCCAGCAGAAGCAAGGAGTGCTCCTGGAATTGCATTTTGAAGGCACTTGGTGGCCAGAATGAAAGACTTAGTAAGCAAATGTTAATTGACATCAGGACAGTCTCTGATTAATGGATTTAACACTGTTGGAAAAACCTCAGGTGATGGCACAAACAGCTGCTGGCACGGCTTTTAAAACTCTGGAAAAATCATGGTCACTCATGAAGTCGGACAAGTCCGAGTTGCCCTGGCAGGTAGTAGAGGAAGGCATGAAGAGGCTGAGAGAAGTGGTCCTGCTGGGGTGGATGGATTATGTGAGGCTGGACAACCCACCAGAGGACTGTGTTCCATAGGAGGGCCCAAAGACCCACTCTTTACCTGGGCCACTAATCAAAAGAAGGTTGATGGGGATGACAGTTGCCAGATTTGCAAATAAAAACACAGGATTCCCAGTTAACTTTGAATTTCAGATATACAATATTTTTTGTATAAGTATATTCTATGAAGATTTTGAATTATACTTTTGAAAATGCCATTGTTTATCTGAAATTCAAAGTTAACTGGGCATCTTCCATTTTATCTGGCAACCTTCATGATGGCTTTCTTCTGCATGACTCATGGTAAGAAAGACAGGAACAGAGCTGGGCCTGTTAATATCCACAAGAATGAAGGGGCTCCAGAGAAACAGAGGCAATGAGAGTGCTGCTTAGACATCCACACTGGAAAAGGGGAAGTCTTATTGCCCCTCTTTGCTGATACTATGATCTTTTATCTAGCAAAACCTAAAGACTACACCAAAAAAACTCTCTTAGATTTGATAAATAAATTCAGTAAAGTTGCAGCATACAAAGTTAACACACAAAAATCAGTAATGTTTCTATACACCAATAAGGATCTAGCCAAGAAAGAAATCAAGAGGACAATCTCATTTACAATAACTACAAAAATATATAAAATGCCTAGGAATAAATTTAACCAAGGAAGTGAAAGATTTCTACAAGGAAAACTAAAAAACACTGATTAAAGAAATCGATGGTAAAAAAAAAAAAATCCCATGCTCATAGATCAGAAGAATTAATATAGTTAAAATGGTCATATTGCCCAAAGAACTCTACAGATTCAATGCAAACCCTATCAAAATACAAAGGTCATTCTTCACAAAATTAGAAAAAAAAATCCTAAAATTACTATAGAACCGAAAGAAATCTCAAATAGTCGAAGCAATCCTAAGCAAAAAGAGCAAAGCTGGTGGCGTCACATTACCTGGCTTCAAAAATATGACAAGGCTATAGTAACCAAAGCAGCATGATATTGCTACAAAATAGACACATAGATCAGTGGAACAGAACAGAGACCCGGTAATAGAGCCAACTGATATTCACAGCCAACTGATCTTCAACAAAGCTGACAAGAATTTACACTGGAGAAAGGACACTCTCTTTAATAAATGGTGCTGGGAAATTTGTTTTGTTTTTGATTTGTTTTTTTGTTTGTTTGCTTTCTGTTTTTTTTGAGATGGAGTCTCACTCTGTCACTCAGGCTGGAGTGCAGTGGTAAAATCTCAGCTCACTGCAACTTCCACCTCCTGGGTTCAAGAAAGTCTCCCACTTCAGCCTCCTGAGTATCTAGGACTGCAGGCCTGCACCCCAAGCCCAGCTAATTTTTGTATTTTTAGTACAAATGGGGTTTCACCATGTTGGCCAGGCTGGTCTCGAACTCCTGACCTCAAGTGATCCACCCGCCTCTGCCTCCCAAAGTTCTGGGATTACCGGTGTAAGCTATCCCACCCAGCAGGTGCTGGGAAATTTGGATAGTCACATACAGAAAAATGAAACTGGACCTGTATCTCTCACCAAATACAAAAATCAACTCAAAATGGATTAAAGACTTACAGAGAAGACCTAAAACTATAAAAGTGTGAGAAAAAAACTTAGGGAAAACTCTCCTGGACATTGGTCTAGGCAAAGAATGTATGACTAAGACTTCAAAAGCACAGGCAACAAAAACAAAAATAGACAAATGGGACTTAATTAAACTAAAAAGCTCTGCACAGCAAAATAAATAGTCAACAAAGTGAAGAGACAACCTGTTGAATAGGAGAATATTTGCAAACTATTCATTTGACATGTGACTGATATCCAGAATATACAAGGAACTCAAACAACTCAACCAGAAAAAAAAAAAAAAACAATAATCTCATTAAAAAGTAGGCAAGGGACATGAATAGACATTTCTCAAAAGAAGACATACAAATGGCCAACAGGTATTTTAAAAAATGTTCAACATCACTAACCATCAGAGAAATACAAATCACAACCATAATGAGATAGCATCTTACCCCAGTCAGAATGGCTATTATTAAAAAGACAAAAAGTAACAGATGTTGGCAAAAATGAGGAGAAAAGGGAACTCTTACATACCGTTGGTGGGAATGTAAACTAGTACAGTCACTATGAAAATTAGTATGGAGATTTCTCAAAAAAACTAAAAATAGAACCATATGATCCAGGAATTTCACTACTATTTATCCAAAGGAAAATAAATCAATATATCAAATGGATACTTAACCTGTATTGTTTATTGCACCAATATTCACAATAGGAAAGATACAGAATTGATCTCATGTCCATCAACAGATGAATGGATAAAGAAAATGTGGTATAGGCTGGGCATGGTGGCTCACGCCTGTAATCCCAGCACTTTGGGAGGCCTAGGCGGGTGGATCACGAGGTCAGAAGATCAAGACCATCCTGGCTAACATGGTGAAACCTCGTCTCTATTAAAAAAATACAAAAAAATTAGCCAGGCATGGCGGCGGGCACCTGTAGTCCCAGCTACTCGGGAGGCTGAAGCAGGAGAATGGTGTGAGCTTGAGAGGCAGAGCTTGAAGTGAGCCGAGATCATACCACTGCACTCCAGCCTGGGCGACAGAGCGAGACTCCGTCTCAGAAAAAAAAAAGAAAATGTGGTATATACACACAATGGAATACTATTCAGTCATTATGAAATCAGTTGTTTGCAGCAACATGGACAGACCTGAAAGTCATTATCTTAAATGAAATAAGCCAGGCACAAAAAAACAAATATTGCGTGTTCTCATTTATATATGGAAGCCAAAAAACTATAATCACACAAAGGTAGAGCGTGGAAAGATAGATGACAGAGACTAGGGAAGGTGAGTGGGAGGAGGGAGGAGGATGAGGAGCAGTGGGTTAAAGGATATAAATGCACAGTAAGAGAGAAGAAATAAATTCAGTGTGTACTAGCAAAGAAAGGTGTCTAGAGTTAACAAAAGTGTACTGTACTTGGGTGACAAATGACCTAAATACTCTGACATGACCACTACACATTATATACATGAAACAAAATTTCTCATGTACCCCATAAATTTGGACAAATAAAAAAAATTTTAAAGAGTACTTCCTAATATTTATAATCCAAAAGAGGCAAAATTGGAGGAGCAGGAGGCTGAAAGGAGAAGAAGTTTACCCCAATCGAAATATTATCTCTTGCTTCTTTCTCAGACCTGACTGAGACCTATTGACTGGAGACATTACTGGATTCCTAAGAGGAAACACCTTGCCCATCATGGCAAACATCTCATGATAGATACCTTGTGATTCCCAGAGAGTCCTACAGCCATCTTCTCGTGTGACTGTATATCAGGGAAAGGGAATAACCAGATTTTCCAGGACAATTGAATGTAGGCTGTAAGTTGACATTGACACCGAGACCCACAGCATGGAAATGGCCCAAGATATGGTTTGGATTTGTGCCCCTCCCCAAATCTCATGTCAAATTGTAATTCTCAGTGTTGGAGAAGGAGCCTGGTGAGAGGTGATTGGACTACGGGGGTGGATTTCCCCCTTGCTGTTTTCATGATAGCGAGTGAGATCTAGTTGTTTGAAAGTGTGTAACACCGCTCCCTCAGCCTTCACTCTCTTCCTTCTTCTCTGGCCATGTAAGGTGTGACTCCTTCCTCTTCACCTTCATCATGATTGTAAGTTTCCTGAGGCCTCCCCAGTCATGCTTCCTGCACAGCCTGAAGAACTGAGTCAATTAAACCTCTTTTCTTTGTAAATTACCCAGTCTCCAGTAGGTCTTTATAGCAATGAGAGAACAGATTACTACAGCCCCTCTGTTAGAACTAAGACCTCTGAAGCCAGGTAATAAGTGTGGTCCTGGCTCACAACAGGTCTACATACAGTACAGCTCACAGTGGGCGTACCCTGTAGGCCCTGGTAGAGACAGAATGTTTGACCACAGGACACCAAGTGAGCACAGACTTGGAACTGCCCATTATGAGGTGAGCTGTGCTCTATCAGATATAAGCCACAAAGCTGATGAGCCAACATAAAATAGAAAGTATTTTATGTTGCATTTCTGAGATTGAGCCTGAGCAGGACAGGAGGGCATGAGTAAGCTGCATGAGTAGACGACCCCAGCCCAAGTCACTAAGCTTGTGGCAATTTGTTACAGCAGCAAAACCCTTCTCACTGGCCTACAGATCCTAACCGCCATGTTGTGAGGCAGCCCAGGCCATGTGGGGAGGCTATGTGTAAGGGCTGTAGCTGACAGCCCCAGCTAAACATCCATGTCAGTCATGTGAGTGAGCCTTCAGGTGATTCCAGCCCCCACACTTCCAGTCTTCCAGATGAAGCAAGCCCCAGACATTAGGGAGCAGAGACAAGCCACCCAGCTGTACCCTGTCCAAATTCCCGACCCACAGAAACTAGATTACATTGCTATTGTTGTTTTGAGTTACATAATATTTATTTAGCTTGGGAATGATTTGTTATGCAGCAGTATATAACAAATACATTAGGATTAAAATTTTATCTTAAGTAAATAGTGTAAGAGCAGACAAGACCTTGGAAAGTACCCAAAAGTCCAGCCATAAAATGGCAGCTCAATGAATTTTGATACTCCATATTATGAAACATTATGCAGCCAGTAATAGCACATCTTTGATAAATGATTCATGACGAGACAATTCCCATTTTAGTACTACCTTGAAAAAATAGATATGTACTGACTTTTTTAAAAGCCGAGAATGTAAAGGAGTGTTTATTTCCCTATATGCTCGCTAACCCAAACCTTATACTTTTGTCATTTTAGTTGTTACTTCATTTTGTCCTCACTGCCTGTCTTTCCTCACACATTCTGCCCAAATTTCTTACTGGAGAAGTGATCTGGGCCTATTTCTCTGGCCCACATGGTCTGCATCAGTCATAGCCCTTAAGCCCTGTGCCAGGGGGAGATGCCCAGACAGACACCAGTCCCTGAGGGACAAGGCCTTGCCCCCGGTGGCTCTGAGCAAGATTTCTTGAAAGCTTTAGCTTTGCACTCCCTCCCTGCCCTTCCACCCAGGTTCAGTCATTGAGTTCTCTGGCATCGATGCCTCTTAAATATTTGCAGAATGCTCTCCCACGCCCCTCAGTTGGTGTTGAGGTCAGGCCAGCAAGTTCTGCTCATTTAGGTTTTACTCATAAATCATTCCGTCCTTTCCCTTTCAATGCTTTGGTAGTTCTTCCCTCCCATGCCTGTGGAGCCTCCTCAAATCTCAGTGCTCCTTCTAGTCTCCAGGGAAGAACCTGTTCCCAACACTGGCCTCTGAGAAACCCTGGCTGCGAAGCCCGTCCCGTGGAGCACTGATATCACGTCTCTCTGTCCAAACCAGGGCAGCACCATGAGCTCACCAATGACCTGGCATCACTCTCTTGGCTCCAGAGAGGTCCAGCCCCAGATACAGAGAGTGGCACGGGGCCTTATCAGTAGGCATGGGGTGGAGACTCAGGACACCTGGGTTGTATTCCCAGCTCAGCTTGCAGTTTGCACAAGTCACACTCTTTCCTGCTGGGAAATGACTTCAATAACTAACCACTCAGCCCTCAGGCTTCCTGTCACAGAGTCTAAATGGGTATCCTCGTTGGTGGCCAGACACAAGGCAGCCTGATGAGGAAGCTGACCTCTGGGAGGAATTCACGCATGACAGTCCCACCATCTTTATCCCCATCGTCTTTATCCCGAGGATCACATTTCTTTGAAACTGAAATTCCTTGATTCCAGAATCCTACATAGGAAATAACTATGAGATAACAGGAAGAATTAGATACCAAGTCCTAAACTCTGAACTGGTCTAACCCAAAGCTAATTCCAATAATATTTTCCATTTAGCACACACCTACTCTCTGACAGAGACTTGCTAAACCCTCCTACTAAAACTATGCAAAGTAGGAATCATACCCATAAAGAAAAAAATCCAGAGAAACTCACTAGTTTACCCAAAGTCACACACTAGAAAGTGGCAGAGAAAGGGTTCCAGGGCACGGCTCTGCAGCCCAACCATCCCAACCTTGGGGGCATGGCAGGCAGCCAGAGGAGGTTTTCAATAGTTATGCATTTTGGAAGGTGAATGAGAAACTATTCGACTCAGAGTTTGTGACTGTATTTTCCTAACCTACTTGGTGGATCTCCCTTCAGGCTATTTTTGTTGGTTTCATTAGGAGATAGAAACAAAACTCATTGAAAGAATTTTGGAACTTCCTAGATGCCCAGAATCATTCTGCTTGGTCTAGAAGCATGAGAAGATATGTCTCAATATAGCTATAGCCTGTCTATCAGTTTTTCCATGTGTTTTAACCTATTTGTCATATTTGTTCAAGAGTCCAGTTGGTAAGACTAAACCTTCAAAATAAAGATAGATGAATAGTCTCAATAGCCAAGAGAAGGATAAACCATAATTGTTAAAGGAACCCAGACATCAGTGTTTCTCTGGGAGGGAGTCACTGGGAGCTGGAATGATGGTAGGGAGCACGGCTCTACCTTCTAGCCAGGCTCAGTCCTCCAAAGCTGTGGCCTCTGGGTCTCCCTCTGCCATAAGAAACCCTCAGCATCTGCCCCTATTCCAGTGGCTGATATAAGGGCCCTTCCACTCTCCTGGGGGCAGTGGCCTGAGTCTAGATCCATTGCAGCCGGCCCCAGGGCAAACACTGCTCATCACCCCTTCAGGCCCCTGACCGTAAAATGCACAAAAGAGTCCCTTTGTTGCTGTTACACTGGGACTTTTCATTCTCCCCAAGACCCAGGAGCTGCTGTGTGCACAGAGCCTGCCTCTTCCCTTCCCAAGACACTTTGATCCTCCTCCCATTTGAAATCTTGCTGGCTTTTCAACACCCTCCCATACAATCAGATTCTTTTCTTTTCAGTAACCAAGCTGTTCTCCTTATTCCGCCTCAGTTCTCTCCAACAACTCTGACCAAGAAGAGTTCAAGGGGGCAGATCCCAAGAAAACAACAGAATCATCACGTTCAGTTAGTTACTGGCTGGGGCGAATACGGAACACCTTGCATAGAGCTCAAAAAACATTTGTTGGATGAAAGAATGAATAAGTGAATGAAGTGCTAAGGGGAAGTGACAGCAAAAGCCAGGGAAAAAACATGAAACAGTTTCTAAGAAATCATATCAGGTGGTCTCCTCCATAGACAACTGGTCAACTCTGAATTTCCAGAGTTGTCTTTGACTCCCCTCTGCCATGACTATGCCACGACTCTCCTGGACCCTTTGGTTACATCGGCGTCACATTCAACCTTTTCTCTCCATTTTCTCTTCCACCACCCTAGTTAGTATATTCTTATAGCTGGTCCAGTTCTGGGGCCTCTTTAACTAGTCCTTCTGCTTCTCCTTTCCATCTTGTCCATTCATGCTACATACCATCACTCAAAACTGGGCCCAAGCTCCATCCTTACGAAGTACCACTCTGAATGTGTTTCACTTCCCAGTCCAAAAAGAGTCAAAGGTCTTCAGTGCTTAATGTACAAATATCTTGAATCTGATGCAAGGTCCTCTGTGATCTTTCTGCCTCTGTCATCACTTCCCTAAGGTCAGCAGGATGTAGTGAAAAAGGATCTGGATAAGGGGTCATGGGCAGCGGTTCCAATCCACCCTACCATGCTTAGTCATATAACCTTGGACAAGCCAGCTTAACTTTCTGGACCTAATATTCTCAACAGTAAAATGAGGAGATTGAGCTTGATGATCTGTGATGTCTCTCCCAATTCTAACATTCTTTTCTTCTTGAAATGGAGTCTCACTCTGTCACCCAGGCTGGAGTGCAGTGGGGCAATCTTGGCTCCCTGCAACCTCCGCCTGCTGGGTTCAAGCAATTCTCCTGCCTCAGCCTCCCAAGTAGCTGGAATTACAGACATGTACCACCAAGCTCAGCTAATTTTTTTGTATTTTTGGTAGAGACGGGGTTTCACCATGTTGGCTAGGGTGGTCTCGATCTCTTGACCTTGTGATCTGCCCACCTCGGCCTCCCAAAGTGCTGGGATTACAGGCATGAACCACCACACCTGGCCGAAAATTACCTCTTCTACCAAAATGTCACTGACTCACAAATATTCCTCTTACTTTCCTACACTTGCTTTTCTGAAGATGTCTTTTTCTTACTTTGATGGCCTTTCTCTCCTCTCACCCAAATCACACACGTCTTTCCTGAAACCCCCTGAAACCCTATCTCTTGGTAAAGCTTCTCTGAGCTATCAAAAATTAAATGTCCCCTTCTATTGCCTCAGCTCCATCACAGACATGGTACTCATCACATGTGACTCCAATTGTTATTATTTGGTGTATATGTGCCCTGCTTGTCTAACTACATAGTCAGCTTCATGCTGTAAGGTAGGAATACCCTTGTATACAGCAGGCAGCCCACACACGGGTGATGACTGGTTTCAGGTGGGAAGAGCACCAGACCAGCAGCAGGACACCTGGGTCCTAGTCTCTACTGACCTTAAGCATCTCACCTCTCTGCCTCTTAGCTTTCTCATCTGTAAAACCAGTGCTTTGAACTAGGGTACTAGCTCATCTCTGAGGTCCCTCCCAGAGCTGTGGTTTTCTGATAAAGAAGAGTTTTCTGATAAAAAATGATATCAGAATGGTTTTCTAATAAAAACTTCTTGGTGTTTCAGTTTTCCTTAGATTTTTTCAAACCCTTTTTTCTTATTCTTGGGCTGAGCAATGGAAGTTGGAACTTTCAGATAAGGAATATCAGTCTCTCTCACCCAGCCCAGGCCATCTCTGGAATGCAATTAGGAGTTCAGCTGTAGTGAAGACTGTGACGTGGATTTCCAGTTCATCTCAACTAGCTGGATTATTCTTCAGGAGCAGACTGTTCACCCAGAAAAGATGAGCTGTTTGACATGAAAGGCTTCTCACTGCATTCTTTACCCTTAAAACCACCTACTGTTCTTAGCCACAACTCCAATGCCAGCATCCTAAGGACAGGAGTTTAATAAAGTTTTAGAATATTTCCCTTCACAGATGGGCTAGAGACCAAGTCGAGAACACAGGCTCTTACTCAGAAACCAGCATTCAGTTCCTGTTGGTATTTCTAGAAACATAATTATTTCTATAGTTACTGGTTTCAGTTAAGGCTGGGAAGATGCCCGAGACCTTTAAAAACATTTACATCTTTATCCAGAAAATAGAAGAAAACCAGATCATCACAATGGCAAATTTCACCTCCTGGTAGGACGGCCACAATAATGCAATTATCGCCTGCAATTACCAAAGAATTAATGCATTTATCCTTATTCTCCAATTTGGCACCACATATTCTCACACACACACACATACACACACCATCCCTCACCACATTCCATCAGTGGCTTCATTATTGTATCATTTTAGGCAAGACACCACACTGTGTCAAGATTTTAAAGGTATTTGCAAAATGTGCCATGGGGGAAAAGGCAATAGGATGAAACAAAAATTTCTTCTCTAAATGCCTAATTCTATGCTGAGTCATCCGCCTTTCCCCTTTCCCACCCTAGGGAATAATAACAGCTCTCGTTTATTGAGTGCTTAAGAGACTCCAGTCCGGGAGACTGGGCTGAGTGCATCAATGCACACATCTTTCAGTCAACCCTCATGGGAGGTAGGCATTGTTATTGCCCCTTCTAGAGATGGGAACTGAGGTTTAAAGAGGCCTCCGAGCCCAGAATCACAGAATACGTAGCACAGCCAGCATCAAACCCGGATCTCCGTGACTCCAGAGCTCATGGTGATAGCCACCTTGAAACACAGCCATATTCATATCTTTTTGGCCTTACAGGGTGTCCCAATTCATTTCATTTGCTTGGATAAGTACAGATGGATAGGGTCACCCTAAGCTTGTCTTAAGTAGTTTCTCAGCTATTCCTGGGAACTTAGCAAGAAATGATAGCCAAGGTTCCTCAAGGTCACGTAGGAATATGAAGTTTGAATCCTTTCTTGATTTGGGGGGAAAGATTACTTCCCAGCACTAATACCTGTCTATTTCCACTTCCCTGCCTGGTCCCCACGATGAAAAGGAAAGAGCACTGAGTATCTAGAGTGGGATGAGAAACTGGGCCCAAGACAGCAGGTTTAAATACCTTCTGTCTGTACAGCACCCTGTGAAGCGATAAAGGGAGGCGTGACTGGGAAAGGGGTGAATCATCTCACCAAATGTTCTTTTGTCTGCAGAATGAATGTGGCCATTAAAGTTGCTCAGCGTTCCCCTTCCAGAAAACAATGGAACTCGACTGAATCACTGACTCCCTTTCAGCCATCTCCTTTTGGCTTTCTGACCCAGCCCCATAATTGAGACTCAAGCTGTTGTCTCTGGCTCAGCAATTGGCACCCACGCCAGTCTAGAGAATGGATCTGGTCCCGTAGCCTGTGGCTATCTACGGTGCTCTGCGCTAACCCTTTGATGAAGAAACCCGAAAACCAAGATTTCATGCTCTGGTAGGGCAACATCTCCTGGCATAGGACAGACAGTGCTACCTTTTAGATATCCCAGGTTCCCACATTAATACCCTACACCCTGTGGGAACAGGGTAGTCCTGAATTGACATTTTAAGCCCAAGTAGAAATCTTCATTTTGGCCGCCCAAGACAAGGCCTCTAAGTATCTCCATCAGAGTTATCAGTGCTGACAGCCAAGGGATGCTTCTACCCCTATCCAACTACTGTTCCTTAGGTGGGTCCTGCCTCAGGAATCTTAGAAGGCTTGGTGGGAATGTGATTAGTGAGGCAGGCCTTGGGCATTTCTGGGTCCCTCCCTTCCTGTGACCCCCATCAACATGTCATCACAGCCTTACCTAGCACCCAGGATGATATTGTAGAGAAAATATGGTTTTTAATGACTAAGCCAAAAAGTAATTCAGAAAAATATGTCTCCAAATGTGAGAAAGTTTTAGGAATACTTTATTCAATCTATTTTACTCAAAGTTTCCTTTCTTAGGCATGTACAATTTTTTAAAAACGTATGTCTAAGTAAGTCTAGAAGGGCATTTGAAAGACTTTTTTAAAAATTTTAAGCAATGAAGCCGGGCGCGGTGGCTCAAGCCTGTAATCCCAGCACTTTGGGAGGCCGAGACGGGCGGATCACGAGGTCAGGAGATCGAGACCATCCTGGCTAACACGGTGAAACCCCGTCTCTACTAAAAATACAAAAACTAGCCGGGCGAGGTGGCGGGCGCCTGTAGTCCCAGCTACTCGGGAGGCTGAGGCAGGAGAATGGCGTGAACCCGGGAGGCGGAGCTTGCAGTGAGCTGAGATCCGGTCACTGAACTCCAGTCCGGGCGACAGAGCCAGACTCTGCCTCAAAAAAAAACAAAAAACAAACAAACAAACAAACAAATGTTAAGAAATGAGAGGAAAAGACCTTAATTCATAGCTGCTAGGGTCTGAATGTTTTTGTAGCCACCCCCAAATTTATGTTGAAACCTAATCCCCAATGGGATAGTATTCGAATGTAGAGCCTTTAGGAGGTGATTAGGTTTTGAAGGTGATGCCCTAATTCATGGGATTAGTGCTTTATAAAAGCGACCCCAAAGAGCTGCTTCCATCATCTGAGGACATAGCTAGAGGGTTCCCTATATAAGCCAGGAAGCCAGGGAGAAGGTGCTGTCTGTGAAGCAGAAAGCAAACCTCCACCAGACACCCAACCCGCTGGCACCTGAGCTTGGACTTCCCACCCTCTAGAACTGTAAGAAGTAAATTTCTTTGTTCACAAGTTATCCAGTCTAAGGCATTTTGTTATAGCAGCCTGATGGACTAAGACAATATCTTAGCTTAAAATCACAGAGCCAGTCAATGACAGAGCCAAGACAGGAATCCACGACCCATCCCCAGTGCCAGGATCATTTTGCTGTGGCTCCAGTGCCCTGCAGGCTGGCATTGAGCCCCATCAGGTGTCCCCTCAAAGCTGCCATCTGTTTGGAGCTCTGCTGGAAGGCTTCCCCGCTCTGCCAGCATGACCCACCCCCACACCCCAGCACAGGGGACAATGAATTTCTGTGAAGACATCAAATACACTTCTACCTCCTTCTCAGGTGACCACTGAGGGTGCATGGAAAGAAGCCAGCCAGCTGCCTGAACACAGCAAAGGAGCCTCAGCCACCTGGCCCAGCCATCAGAGCTTGAGGCCTTGGTTCCCATTCCCTTCCTAGGAAGGTGTGAGTCACAAGCCACATGGGGACTTGGCAGTGGGAGAACATCTCACTGGGCAAACAGAAGAGAAGGCAGAGGAGAGTGGGAGGCAGAAGTGCTCATGTCTCCAACTGTTGGAGGGTCTCCTGGAGAGGGAAGGAGGCCCAAAGATCTCAGCTGAAGCCAGGACTAGAACTTTGCAAGGCTGACCTTGGGACCTGGACCCAAGGCTGTGGCTGTAACTCTTAGGCTTGCCCTGAACATGCTTCTATCATGAAAATCTTTGGAGATCTTCACCAGATTTTTTGGTGGTTTAAGAAATATTAGAGGAAGGGGCCTAGGGAACAGATTATTGCTTTTGAGCCTGTGTTTGCCGGGAAATACTGGGATTATATGAAAAGTTTTGGTAGTCAGAGCAAAGATGTGAGGAGACTGGTTCATTGTTCAGAGACCCTGGAAATAAACCCTTGAAAGCCATGGGAACTGGCATCGCGGAAGGATTGTGCATTTTGCAAACAATCTTAAAAATCTCATCCCAGCTCCTCCATATATTTGCCGTGTGGCCTCTGCTTCCTCATTCGAATATGGGGATAAAAATAAGCACTTTGAAGGGGTGTTGGAGAACACACAAAGTACTTGGCTCATAGCAGGCGCCCCCCAAATATTTGTTCATTCTTCTAAGCCTTGAAGATTCCACCAGTCAGTGTTATGTTTGAAAACATCTTTTTAAACAATAGAAGCCTTTGTAAAATAGTCAAGAGTTTTCCCTCAGAAGCTGTGGGATTTGCAGGATGCAATCGGATATCATTTTCATAACGGCATGAGCTGTGTGGTCCTACTGGTTAGGGAGAATATGGAAAGAAGATAGAATTCCATCAGTGTCAAGGGTCACTGGAGCTAGATGGGAAAGAAATTAATACATCCTAGACAAAGGAAAGCAAAGTCAAGTCATGTAGCAGCCTGGGATGAAGGCAGAATTTCCTTGACTAGCCTGGGATGGGGCTTGGTGGTATAAAATGGAAGTAAGCAGAAAACGATGCCCTAAATTCTTAACACCTGTAAGGTGCAGGTCCCAGCAGACAAGGCAGATGCCAGAGGTAAACAGCCCTGCACCCATGGCAGGGTGCACAGCCTTTTTGTATGGCTGACCACTCATGATGTGTAGTCTACAAATAGGGTTGACAAGAATCCAGGCTAAAATCCCAGCTAAAATCTCTGAATTCTCTCAAAATTGCTTGGGATAGCATCATTATGTCCTGAGTGGGTAAACATTTTTAAATCTGGGAAGATTTAGAATTAATAATAGAGGCTGGGCACGGTGGCTCACACCTATAATCACAGCACTTTGGGAGGCCGAGGTGGGTGGATCACCTGAGGTCAAGAGTTCAAGACCAGCCTGGCCAATATGGTGAAACCCCATCTCTACTAAAAATATAATAATTAGCTGGGCATGGTGGCGGGGGCCTGTAATCCCAACTTCTCGGGAGGCTGAGGTAGGAGAATTGCTTGAACCCGGGAGGCAGAGGATGCAGTGAGCCAAGATCGAACCACTGCACTCCAGCCTAGGCAACAAGAGCAAAACTCAGTCTCAAAAAAAAAAAAAGAAAAAGAAAATAAAATAGGAATTAAGAATAGAAATGTTTAAGAGAACCAAACTTAGAGCATTAATATTTATGCATTAAGAAGGAATCTGTATATACTTGGAAGTATCAGTATTTATAATATTCAAGGGAACTTTGAGTATTAAAAAATATACCTGCATTGAACATTTCTATTTGAAATGTGTGATTTACTGATTTAGATCTGTGTATTTAAGTGTAATCTTACTAAGTTTATACACTGTACTGGAACAGTTAAGAGGACTTAATCATCACATATGTAAGTTTATTTTATTACATTTCTGAGTTACTTAAGAAGTTGGGAAGGTTTATTTTGTTAAGATATTGAAAGACTTCAAAATGAGATTAAAATATTCAATTTATAAATGCAGTTTAAAAGGCTTAGAGGCATTTAAATGGCTATAAAAAGCCCACTTAGTAATCAAGGTTCCCTTTAAAAGTAATTGCCAACATTTGCTAAACTTAGAATATTAAGAATTTTAAAGTATAACTTTAATAAACTTAATTTTCTGAAACCAAAGAAACTCTATAATATTTTCTATACATAAAGTCTCTTCCTGAGGACAAAAAAATAACAAAAACAAAAACAAAAAAACCCTCTATTTGGAAAAAAAATGAAATCTTAAGAAAAAACTATCAAAAATAAAGCAAACTACTCCAACCACACAGGAGTGGACCTGAATCCAGCGTGCTGGTCTACCTCTTGGCTTATCTCTAAACCCAGACTGATGCAAATCCCACCACCATTCCCTCCCCATCCACACCTGTCTTGCTTTCTATCCAGGAGGGAGACAAACTGAGTAACGCCAGGGCATGTCAAGGCGGACGATACACCAGGTAATGAAAAAATCACCAGCTTTGAATTTACACAGACCCGGATTTGAATTACAATCTGTGAGAGACAAGAAAAATTATCTAAATCCCTTGAGGATCAGTTTCCTAGTCTCTAAGTAGGCATTTTTTAAATACCTACTCTGAGAGTTATTGAGAAAAGTATATGCAATCACATATTTTTTCAACTTTCGCCACTAGTCGCTGGGGCTATGGCTATGAACAAGACACAGCCCCACCCAAGAATAGCTGTTGATGGCTGCACACAGGATTAGTGCCCAACCAAGGGCGACTGCACCTGCAGCCCCAGGAGTGTGGCAGAAATTGACATGACACTGACATCAGAAAGATCTGGGCTGGGGTCTAGTTCTGTCACTCACCAGCTATGGATCCATGGGCTGTCAGCCTCAGTTTCCTCTTCGGCAAACTGCAGATGATTGACTGCTATGAAGAGTAATTGAGGGGATGTGTGTTGAAACACCTGGCACAGGGCCCGGCACGTATAAGAGATTCTCTCCATGTCACATAGCCGACGTTCCTATGGAGGGTTCTTCTTGACCCTACTCTGCTGCACAAGGATTGACACCAAGTCAACATCCTCTCAACCTCTAGGACAGGGAGAATTCTGGAATTGCTGCTGGACAGGAAGCCTGGCATTCTGTCCTTCACCCATGGCCCTGCCTGACCCTGAGGACCCAGTCATTGGTCTGGAACAGATAAACCACCATCTGGCTGCATTCAACGCTTCTCTCTCCTTCACCTCCTCAGAAGTTTATATAAAATGCTGTGGCAATATTTGCCCACTGCTAACCCCAGCTCCTTTTCTCTTCTTTCACAATTTACTAGTGGAGACATTGGCCTGTGACCCTACAGTTCGCACTTCATTTCTCTGGACACCTACAGAATTCTTCACCTATCAAATTTAAGAGCTTTCTTTCAGCCTAAAGATGACAGATCTTTAGGGCTGGAGTGATGACTGCCAAGTCCAAAACTCACACCAAACCTCAACAAGACACTCTTGGTATCAGTAAGGTCCTCTCCAGCAAAGATTCTTCTGTCTTAGAGCTCCCATTCCTGGGCACAAGCTGCTCACCCAAGTAGCCACATTTTGAACCCTTAGACTCAAATTTCCCAGCAGTGCTTTGTGCCAGAAGTGCCTTGCTATTCTCCCTGGAGCGGGGCAAGACTCCAAATCACAGAGCTACTCGGACTGTGGCTACCCCTAATCTTTCATCCTTCCTTCGTCTCTCTTTCCCTTGTTGCACAAAGTGAATGATCCAGTCATATTCCTGGAAAGGCTTCCCTGATACCAAAACCGTACAAGCCAGAAAGTTATTCCCCTGTCCAGAGAGAGAGATCTTACAATAGATATTTGCTTTGCTGTCCACATCCGTTCACCTTTCTAGTAATCAGCCCCTCTCCACTCTCAGACCAGGTGCTTGGGGTTAAACTGAGGCTACCCCAGCTGCCAGAGTGAGCCTTGCCAAGGAGAGCCTTGTACTTTCCTGGCCATGGCACCTAGTTCAGGGACAAACATGAACATGATGACAAGCAATGAGACCAAGCACCTGCTCCTTCTCTGCCAGACTGAAGCCTGGGAGGATGAGAAGGCCTGAGTTGGGGCAGGCACCTGACACCATGAAGAGGACAGAAAAGTCGAGGGAGAGAGAATAGGTCCTAATGACACATGACATGAAGCTAGACCTCTCCTACCCTTCTATATGCCTTAAATTTTGTAACATAAAATAATCCCTCTTGGCTTAGACCAATTTAAGCTAAGCCTTTATTACCTGCAACCAAAAAAGTTCGAATTTCTGCAAATCATACCAATTGTTAAAGGTTTAGAAATTACACAAGTCAAGTGCTAAACACAGCCATTATTAATCATCAAATTATGTAAACTTACAATCAAATGAATTATATTAAAAACAATAAGTACCCAAAACTCATCAAGTGTTTTTCAATGATTTGTGCTTTGAGGTTATTTACGTCCAGTGTACTTGCCTGGTGGAAATACTATACAATGGTGAGCTACTCTACCTCTCTTCCTAACTCTGTATTCAGTGGCATCACATCATTGGCTTGAAATTGGCCAGGGTAGGGATATTTACACCATAGAAATTGGCAGATGCTGCAAATCAAGTCATGGTGTATTGGTTTGTTGATTGCCTGGACTTAAGAAACTAATGAAGAAAGTGTTAATATGTAGATTAAATGTACTTAAAAGTGCATCATATTTGTAGTCATTACTTTATGACCGGCATAAAACTGGAAGAAATAATTGAAAATTATTATTATTTGATTGAGCAAAGAATATTTGCAGCCATGCTATACCTTGGCACCATTGTGCTAGTCCTAAGAACTAAAAATGAAGAGGACACTTGTGCTCAGGTAGTTCAGAGCTCAGAGTGATTTGCTCAAGGTCAAGTTGTACTAGAAAATACAGCAGTAAAAGACGTCGTCCTTGTCTTTTAAGAAGTGTATAGTTTTATTGGAAAGACTAGCCCAGCACATGTGAAATACAGTAGAGCATGTGAAGTCTCTGAGTCAGGGATGGCAAATACCTGCTATTCGTGCCACCACCTCCCTGTCCACAGGTACATGAATAAGTGCTCGTGCTCTGCCCTGGGCCAGGATATGGCTCCAGCATCCTCCCCAGAGAGCACCCCGGCTGCTGCTGCTGTGTTCTTCATAAATGCCATTACACAAAAATACAACCGAGGGGACATTCCAGTTGGGGATCCCAGTTCAGAGGAGAGAGAGCAGCTAGAACTACAGTGCTTAAAGAAGTCTTTATAAGAAAATGTGGTGTATGTATACAACGGAATATTACTCAGCCTTAAAAAAGAAGGAAATCCTGCCATTTGCAACAATAGGGAAGAACCTGGAGGACATTGTGCTAAGTGAAATAAGCCAGTCACAGAACGACAAATGCAGCCCTGCATGATTCCACTTACATAAGGCATCTGTGATAGTCAAACCCACAAAAACAGAGAATAGATTGGTGGCTGCCAAGAGCTGGGGAAGGGGGAAATGCACAACTGATGCTCATTTGGTATAAAGTCCCTGTTTTACAATATTAAAAAGTTCTAGAGGCCGGGCAGGGTGGCTCACGCCTGTAATCCCAACACTCTGGGAGGCCATGGCCGGTGGATCACCTGAGGTCAGAAGTTTGAGACCAGCCTAACCTGGTGAAACCCCATCTCTACTAAAAATACAAAAAATTAGCTCAGAGTGGTAGCAGGTGCCTATAATCCCAACTCCTTTGGAGGCTGAGGCAGGAGAATTGCTTGAACCTGGGAGGCGGAGGTTGCAGTGAGCCGAGATTGCACCATTGCACTCCAGCCTAGGCGACACAGCAAGACTGTCTCAAAAAAAAAAAATTTCTGAAGATCTGCTGTACAATATTGCCTACAGTTAATAATAAAATACTGTGCATTTTAAAGTATCTTAAGAGGATGGACCCCTCATGTTAAATATTCTTACAAAAAAAAAAAAAGAAAAAATTTTTAGTTTACTTTATTACCTTGGCAGTGATGGTATCATGGCTGTATGCATAGGGAAGCAATCATCCAGATACATACGTTGAAATAAGTGTGATTTTTTTGTGTGTATTGATTATACCTTGATAAAGCTAAGTTTTCTTAATTTTTAAATTTTT
>NW_012114455.1:6150808-6153881 GCF_000951035.1 Colobus angolensis palliatus | reverse complement strand
AGGTTGCAGTGAGCCGAGATTGCACCATTGCACTCCAGCCTAGGCGACACAGCAAGACTGTCTCAAAAAAAAAAAAATTCTGAAGATCTGCTGTACAATATTGCCTACAGTTAATAATAAAATACTGTGCATTTTTAAGTATCTTAAGAGGATGGACCCCTCATGTTAAATATTCTTACAAAAAAAAAAAGAAAATTTTTGGAGATCTGTTTATTACCTTGGCAGTGATGGTATCATGGCTGTATGCATAGGTCCGAAATCATCCAGATACATACGTTGAAATGAGTGTGATTTTTTTGTGTGTATTGATTATACCTTGATAAAGCTAAGTTTTCTTAATTTTTAAATTTTTAATGAAAAAGAAGGCTTTATGGAAAAGAAATTTGAAAAGTGTCTTGAACCATGAGGAAATGCAAATTCCCAAGCCCTACCCTAGATCTCCTGAATGAGGAAGTCTGGAGTGGCCCAGAACTCTGCTTTCCTGGCCTTTGGTGACTTTCATCTACACTGATGTGAAGACACTGGACTGTGTCCTGCTTCTTCCCAGGGCTTTCTTTCATGTGGCACTCAAGTTGATCCTTAACAACTGCACTGTGCAGTAGGCAGCAAGCAAGAACGTTTATCCTTCTCACACGGGTAAAAAGAGCAATTCCAAGATATTACAGGACTCACCCAGGGCCACACTAATGTGCACTGAGCCTGGGCTACAGCCAGGTCTCCAGGTGTCAGAGCAGTGCCATTTCCATCAGATCCCAGAAAAGAGAGAATAGGGATGGCACCATTCCCTCCAGCTCTCAGCCTCCCAGTTTCCTCTTTCACCTTCCCAAGGAGTTGGCCAGCCTCCTGACAACAGACTGTGAGGAAAAGGCCTGTGAGGGCGATGACAGCTGCCTGACAGAAGGAAGGTGACGGCGCTTGGTGCTGAGCCCCCACCACACCTTTCTAGCTCTTGCACTGGACTGGGAATGAGTTTTCACCTGCAAGGTTGAAAACTCGTTCCCAGTCCAGTGCAAGAGCTGGAAAGTTGAATGCACCACAGCCAGCACCATGAGGCCAGGCACGCAGACCAAAAACACTCAGCTCATCAGATGCCACAGCCCCAAACTGGCTGATGGCAAGAATGTGGAAACTCAGCCTCCAGTGACCCCCAGGAACATAGCCACAGGAACTGGTCCAGGGTCCAACTCCTTTGCCAAGCCCTCTCAGGCAGAAACAACCAGGGTTTAAAGAATTAGCTGCAATTCAAAGCCCAGAGCCTGACTGGTCAGCCTGCATTAGTAAAAAGGCCTGGGCTTTAGAGTCAGACACATCTGGATTTGAAATCAATGCCACAGTGTATGTGCTTTGCAAACCAAGAAAGACATGGCCCTTACCTTCTCTGAGATGAGACTCTCCCTATCTGCAAAATGGGGATGAGAATACCCACAGTGTTGTGAGAATTAAGTGCACAGCATATGCAAAGGTCCTGGCAGAGCCTTGGGCACTCAGTGTTGCTCAATAATGTTCATTTCCACCCTTCATTCTTCCCCTTGGGAGCCCTCTTTCTCCATCTCTTTGGGTCCTAGGAAGGGCATGCCAAAGTGGCTAAAGGGAAGTAACTCTGCCCAGGGCAGAAGACAACTTCTAAAAGTGTCTTCCAATATTAGGTCATAAATTTCTCTTATGCTGAAACTGTATATGTGGGTTGTTAGCTCTGTTAGAAGTGTGTCTTACTGGCTTTATCCAGCATTCAGCACTCATCATGCATAATAATGAGCTGCTCTGTAATTTATGCAAAATTAAGCATGAAAAAATTACCCGGGAATTGTTCAGAATCCTCCCGTTCTCTGAAATTAATCAGTAATTCTTAGTAACCAGTAACCCTCTGGCAAACTCCACCCACAGGTCGAATCCAGCCCACCAATTATTTTTGTAAATAAAGTTTTATTGGAACACTGTGCTCATTCATTTACACATTGTCTATGGTTGCTTTCACGCCACAAAGGCAGAGTAGGACTGCAAGGCCTAAAATATTTACTCTCTGGCCCTTTGCAGAACAGTTTACAGACCTCTGCTCCAAAAGAAAACATAGCTAGATCCAGCTGCTGCAGTCCCAGAAGCAGACCCTGAGAAAGAGTTTAAGGTTTGGATTTTAAATCGGGAACACCTCTGAGACCCACACCTTTGAAAGGAAGAAGAAGCAGCTGGACTCAGTGCAGGTCATGCAGCCTCCCCGACTCCACAGGGAGCTCCTGCAAAGCAAATGGCTCCTCAGATTGGGCTGCATTGGCCAGAACAGCTTGGCTTTCATACTTCCACCTCGAGCAGTCACTGGCTGTGGGCCACCCTCAGAATGGTGACCCCGGAGATCTGGGCAAGGCAGCTGTCTCAGAGGCTGACTGCTAATGGCTGTCAGTGTCCACAGCACTCCCAGCACCTGGGGCCTGAATCCTCCCTCACTGCAGCGCGTGTCCACGCCCGAACACAACCGCACTTTTGCTAGGTTTTCCCTCACCAGCCCGCCCCTATGCCACCAAGCTAGTGTCACCTGCATTATCTATTGGTGAGGCGGGGTGGGTCAGGGGACACACGCGTGGAAGTGAACACAGAGTAACAACTAAGATATCACTTTAAATGTATTTCCAGTAATAGTCTTGAAAAATGTTATGTCCACAATCTGTACTGGAAATCACAAAAAGAGAAATGAACATACTTTCTATTTCCGTCAGAATTACACCCAATTTCGGGGTTGATTGGTACCATCTAAGCTATGTAATGTGTATAAGATATAAATAAAATGTTTTATATAAAAGATATAAAATGAGATACAAGGTATAAATTGTACCTTATGCACTTTGGTTCCATTCTGTTTCCCTTTAAGATCATGTAGCATACAGGTTTAATGTGATTTCTTCTTGTTTTTCAATTGATAGATCTGTTCTCTCAAAAGATCATGATCCAACACATCATATATATATGATTGCATACACACACATTTATATATATATGTATATATGTATATATATGTATATATGTGTATATATATGTGTATATATATGTATATATGTATATATATGTGTATATATATATATAC
>NW_012114455.1:6108886-6148886 GCF_000951035.1 Colobus angolensis palliatus | reverse complement strand
TCACCTGCATTTTTATAAGTGTTATTCCACTTAATCCTCACAACAGTCCTGCAAAGTAAAATGTATTATCATCCCCATTTTATGGAAATAACTTGAGAAGCAGAAATGTGAGCTTGCCCCAGGCACAGGACAGAGCCAAGAAGCAAGTCCAGAGCGCCCTTCTCTGGAGCTACACACGCCCTCCCCACTGCCTTCCGGCCCTGCCTCCCGGACGGGGATCCATCTCCTGCCTGGAGATGGCCAGGCATGGAAAGGCCGGGGAGTGCCAGGAAGAATTGTTTTAAATGTGGAATTTGGTGACTGCTTCTGTGTAGGGCCTAGAGGAAACAGAGAAATTTCTGAAAGTCTCTACCTGTGGATAATGAAGATTCCACAAATGACACTGATTTCATCATCTGTGCAATAATACATGCATCTTGTACCAGGCAAAAGTATTCTCTCAATTTAGACTCGCCTCTAACTCAGGTAGAGAGGGTTCTACGCATCATGCAATCCAGTGAGGTTTTCTCAAATCTGCAATCCAGCCACTTTGTACTAAGCAAACCCAGGCCCGCCTGAAAATGCCGTGGGAGCCAGCGTGGGGTGCTGGAGCACTTAGTTTATCCAAGCCCCAGACCTACCCACACTGCTTTCCCACGGTGGCTCCTGTGTCACCGCTCAGTCTCTGGAACAGGCAGCAGGCCTGTTCGTTCAAGAATGGCCCCTCCCACCTCCATACCAAGCGGACTTTATTTCTGCCCTCACAGGAATGGGAACAACACGTTTTTGCCAAAAGAAAAAAAGAAATCGAAACACCAAATGTCCTTCTTCCCTGGGCTGCATGTTCCTGGCCTGACTTATATCACTTACACAACATAATATGATTTATTAGAACAGGATAGAGAGTTTCAGGAAAAGCCAGAAATGCCAGCCTGGAATTTGGTCCCCCTGAGTTCCGCACAGGAGGAAGAGGGAAGAGTCAGTATGTATGGGCCAGGAGTGGCTTCTCATTCAGGCCTCCAGACCCAGGCCAACCCTGCTCCCACAGATAAGGAAATGTAACCGTGTAGAGGACAGCATGAGAGGGGCCTTGAGAAGAAGGAAAAGTGGGCACATTCTTCTAGGACCCTGGGGATCCTCAGACTTTTTGAAAGTCTGCCTGACAAGTCCATCTTTGATGAGGGAAACAATGATTCATTCGACAAATAGTCACAGTTTTACTATTGGCTGTATACACAGCACCCAATTCCACCACCCGCATGGCCCGCCCCCGAGCACAACATAATTTGCTGTGTCTCTTTTTATCTCTCGGGTTTTATAACTTTGGCGCCTTTGAAGAAATCCACCCTGTGGGAGCTAATTTTCACATGACGGCTCGTTGCTTCCGCTTTCCCTTTATCAATGCTGCTCTCCGTTTCCGGTGGCGTTTTGACGAGCTGCATCAGTGGCAAACATCAGCCAGGCCCTCTTCAACTCTGGAAGCCTGACCACAAAGGCAAATTCCCTCCTGGTCTCTGTAGTGTGAAACTTCTTGCAATTCTTCCCCAATGTCACTCTCATGGTGCTCCAGAGAGAAGGCCAGGCCTTCTATGTGTCTTACAGAGAGCCTTCTTCAGGACTCTTTCTTCTAAAATTCCCCACAATTTCCAATCCCCCTTTGTTGTTCCCTCTACATCTTACCACACTGAGGCCAACCACCGTGCCTCTGTTATGTATGGTGGCAGATAATACACCCAACAAATATTCCATAAAGGGGCCTCTGGGAATGAATTCCTTTCCCGTCTTTTTCCTTTATCTTCTTTTTCTTTGCATTTTCTCATCACTGATCCCATACCCTATAGGCTTCCAGTTGAGATCTCTTCCCTTTCCCTGAGATTTTGCAACCTCTTTATCAAAAAGTTCTTAAACAGGACAAACTTCTTTGCATTCATAGCCGTAAAAGCTCATTTCTTTATCTTTCATTCAATGGTAGGTATTCATTGACTCCCTGCTGTGGTCCAGGCATTGTTCTAACAAAACAGATCAAGTCCCGACCTCAGTGGAGTTCATGTTCCACTGGCAGGAGATCAACAACAAACAGATAGACCAATAAATAATCTGTTAAGAAGAAAAATGAAGTAGAGTCAGGGCACAGAGTGATGAGGCCTCAGCTAGGCCTTTCCCAAGCCCATGGAAAGAGTCCCTTGCTATCTCCACATTTATCGAATGCCTGTGCCTCCCACGCTTTTGGCAGCAGAGTAAGCCGATCCACGACATCTGCTTCTGTCGATCAGCCCTTAAGTGAGGACAGTACAAGTGTCTACCCCATGAGAATTGCACACGACGGGTAATCCACAGGAGGTGCTGGCTGCAGTGCCTGGTACATGGCACACTAAACAAAGGGCAGCCAGAGAAGAATGCAGAGCAGGGGGAGCCACCATCAGCAAAGGCTGCCACGTTTGCTCTCCATATCATTTGTGCTTTCTTCAGGCAGCCTCTAGTTTTATGAGCAATTGACCCTTGAACTGAGAAGCTGCTCCAGATAAAGACCTTAGCTGAAAGTGACATGATAAACAAACAGCGGGGTTTGAGGGGAAGACAGGCTTAACTTGATAGTAGCTGGTATCTCTCACTCTCTTCCCTGGGGCTTCTCTCCATCCAGATGGCTCACAGGCATCTGACCTGGGGGCAAACCTGCAAGTGAGGAACCTAGGAGCCCATCAGCAACACTTGTTCGATGGGCTCTGGAGCTGGTAGGTAAACATACTATTCTCCTGTACCGGAGACAGTAAATTCTGAAGTGTGTTCCACAGTTTCTTTTCTTTTCTTTTTTTTTTTTTTGTGATAGTATAATATCTCTTTTTATTTATTTATTTTATTATACTTTAAGTTCTAGGGTACATGTGCACAATGTGCAGGTTTGTTACATACGTATACATGTGCCATGTTGGTGTGCTGCACCCATCAACTCGTCATTTACATGAGATATCTCTCCTAATGCTATCCCTGCCCCCTCCCCCTACTCCATGACAGGCCCCGGTGTGTGATGTTCCCCACCCTGTGTCCAAGTGTTCTCACTGTTCAATTCCCATCTATGAGTGAGAACATTCAGTGTCTGGTTTTCTGTCCTCATGATAGTTTGCTCAGAATGCTGGTTTCCAACTTCATCCATGTCCTTACAAAGGATGTGAACTCATCCTTTTTTATGGCTGCATAGTATTCCATGGTGTATATGTGCCACATTTTCTTAATCCTGTCTATCACTGATGGACATTTGGGTTGGTTCCAAGTCTTTGCTATCGTGAATAGTGCCACAATAAACATATGTGTGCATGTGTCTTTATGGCAGCATGATTTATAATCCTTTGGGTATATACCCAGTAATGGGATGGCTGGGTCAAATGGTATTTCTAGTTCTAACAGCCTTTCCTAGCATGAGTGTGCCCCAGTTGCCCACAGCAATGACCAGCTCAATGACACATCTTTGAATTTCCCACAGTTCCCATTCGATCCCAACTCCTGTTCACTGGAATCATTCCCTAAATAACTGTCACCATGAGCCTTTGTATCAGGCTGTGTGTGTTTGAAGAACCCAGGCTAATACCATAATTCTATTATGGACTTGTCTTGCCTTTCAGATTCTACAATCGAATGTCGTTTATTAGATATGTGTGCATGTACATATAATAATCCATCATCTCTTCTCTTCTTTATATCTTCTCCAGGTCTTCATCACCAGAAATCAATTATCACACAGTTTTTCTACCAAGGATCTCTTAGGCTGCTTTTTCCGAGTATATTTGACTCTAGCTTGGCCAAGTTGATCATTACTGTTTCTGTACATGCAAGCAAAATCCAGGAATTACATTGCTTACTACAGAAATTCCTTTTAATCCAAGAGGTTTACATTGTCTCCTCTATATGTAATGGGCCACTTGGTGGAGACGAGTCTTAAATTTTTTCAAGTTAGAAAACTGTTGTTTGGAAGGTTGCAATCATCTTCTGCATTTTAGGGTACAGACTGTCCTTTAAGTTTGGAAGGCAATAGATTGATAAACCTTTTAGTAATGCCAATGCTAAGGTACCTACCATGCCCCACTTCTTCATTACATGTGTATATATGCATATGCTCTAGGCTGAGATGTTAAATATTCTGTTTGGACATGTAAATTGAGTATAACAACAGAAATATTGCAACTTTTATTTCCTAAATCTAGATGTAAACTGTCTTAAAACTACACTGTTTTATTTGTCCTTGGGAAGAAGCAAAAAGACAATAGCCTCAAAAAACAAGTACAAGGTGGCGAGGAGCAGCCAGCAGACTGAAGCATTGTCCCAGAGCCAGGGGCCGTATGAATTGCCCAGCTAGAATGGGGGGATTTAGGCAACAGCTTCCTCAAGGGTTCCTGTCTTAGTCCATTTTGTGCTGCTATAACAGAATAATACAGACTTGTTCATTTATAAAGAACAGACATTTATTTGGCTCATGGTTCTGGAGGGGTGGCACCTGGTGAGGGCCTTATTGCTGCATCATAACCTGGCAGATGACATCACATGATGAGAAAGCACATGCCTGCATGTACACACAAGGGAAAGAGAGAGAGGAAGAAAGCCAAACTCATCCTTTTAACAGAAACCAACTCCTGTGATAACTAACCCACGCCCAAAATAAAGGCTTTAACTCATTCATGAGGGGATAATCACCTCTGAAATGTCCCACTTCTCAGTACAGTTACATTGGAGCTTAGGTTTCTAGCACATGAACTTTGAAGAATACATTCAAACCCATAACAGTTCCAAAAATTACTTGAGGAGGAAACCCTAATAAAGTACTGAACTCCTTTATGGCAACAGAGATTTAGGCTGTTGTTATTTGGGCATGAATAACTTCTGATGGCTGGAGACATAGTGACATCTTAATTAGGTGTGATTCCCAACACTTCTGCACACCTATCTCCCCAACCCCTTCCTCTTCCCTTCCTCATGAGATAAAGAGAAATCAAGAATCTACTAACTTAGAGAATGTACCACTGTGTCTTATGCTTTATAGGTATTTGGTAAATATTTATTGAATGAATACATGAAATAAGCCAACCTCCATCAACAAACACAAAAACATGTAAATAAGAAGATAAGAAAAGATGAAAGAAGGATTTTTAAAAACTACTACTCAGTTTCTTTCTTAGCATTTCTCAGTGGGCTCTGATAACCACTAGTTCCTTGGTACATAAATAAGTGGTGAAATGGGAGGGGCTATGGGTAAAAATCAGTGTTAAGTATATTTGGGAATACTGGTTAAATAAAGTTAATACTGTCATTTGGAAGGATGCAATCAACTTCTGTATTTTATGGTACAGATTGTTCTTTAATTTTGGAAAGCAACATTTTGATGCACCTTTTAGTAATGTCAATCCTAAGGCACCTACCACACCCCACTCCCTTTATTGGTGTTTTTTGTTTGTTTTTTTTTTGCTTTTTTTTTTTCTGGTTAGGATTTATTTAATTATAAGAATTCTCAGCCTTCAATGTGTTAATTTATACCACAAGAGTATACAGATTACCCTTGAACAACACAGGTTTGAACTGTGCAAGTCGACTTATATGTGGACTTTCTTCTTCTACTTCTGCCACCTCTGAAACAGCAAAACAAACCTCTCCTCTTTCTCCTCCTCCTCAGCCTACTCAATGTGAAGACAAAGAGGAAAAAGATTTTTATAATGATCCTCTTCTACTTAATGGATAGTAAATGTATTTTCTTTTCCTTATTATTTTCTTGAAAACATTTTCTTTTCTCTAGCTTACTTTATTGTAAGAATCCAATATTATTACATATAACATACAAATATGTGTTAATCAACTATTTACATTATCCATAAGGCTTCCAGTCAACAGTAGGCTATTAGTAAGTAAGTTCTGGGGGAGTCAAAAGTTATATACAGGCTGGGCATGGTAGCTCACACTATAATCCCAGCACTTTGGGAGGCTGAGATGGGAGGATTGCTTGAGGCCAGGAGTTCAAAACCAGCCTGGACAACATAGTGAGACCGTGTCTCTACTAAAAAAAAATTTTTTTAAAGTTAGCTGGACATGGTGGCATGCTACTGTAGTCCCAGCTACTTTGGAGGCTAAGGTGGGAGGATGGCTTAAGCCCAGGAGATTGAGGTTGCAATGAGCTGTGATCACAATACTGCCTTCCAGCCTGGGCAACAGAGAGACACCCTGTCTCAAAAAAAAGTTACATGCAGATTTTTGTCTGCACAAGGATCAAGGCCCCTAACCCCTGTACTGTCCAAGGATCCATGGAACTATGTTATGTTTCTATATGTGTTAAATTATCACCTCTTTTTATAGAAGTCGCTTGAAGGATAGTGTTTCTTGGGTATATAGTTCCCTGGAACACACTTTGAGAAACACTGCTTTAGTATAATGATGATTTCCTCTTGGCTGTTAACCCTGCTGCTTTCTCTGGCCATCACACGGCTCTCAAGCAAAGATCAGTCCGGATTCATTCTCCTTATGAAGCTTCTTAGGTAAATATGAATCATGGGATGTTTCCAAACATCCTCCTTATTTCTGCATCCCAACTTGGAAGTTTAATTTAGAATTAGACCTCCAAGAAGTTCTCAATCTTAGTCTTCTCAGATATCTTAATTACTTTCCAAGAGTTCTATAGATTTCCTCTATTTTTAAACCATAACCTATAAAACAGGACACTATTATTTGTACAACATCATTCACCAAAAAAAATGTACTAAGTACCTCTTATGGGCAAGCTACTATGAGGATAAATGATTACACGACTAAGATCCTGCCTTAAGAAACATACAGTTTGGTAATAACTGTAACTTGAAATTAATAGGCTTGGGAATAAAATAAACCTGAGTTTATATCCTGGGTTTGAATTTTCTTAATTTTCAAAAAGACCTAATTTTGTGGTCTTGAATAAGTTACTGAACCTTTCTATCAGTGGCCACATTTGTAAAATGAGGACAGTTATTCCTACTTTTCATCTTTGTCATGTTGATTGAATATAAAGAAGTATGCAAAAATATCTAGCACAACGCAGATACCAGCACTAGATGTAGTGATGGCATTAATAGAAGAGACCCCTTTAGAATCTACACAGCGGCATCATCCTGACGTCGGCCTCGTCCTCCGCTGCGTCACTGAAACCTGCCAAAATCACTGAATTTGGGTTTGCATCCGCTTGTGTCTTCTGCCTCCTTGCCTTGCTTGTTGGCAGAGGCGAAAGCTAAAAGGAAGTCACCACCGCCAAGTCTGCCTGGTCAGCCTCTCCAGTCCTCTAGCCTGGCCCAGCCTTTGTGGTCTGGCTTGGTTCACACAAATATTTTAGACAAATGTTCACAATACTAGTAGGACATGTTTTGTCATTATCTACTTTTGACAAATGAATAAACTCAGGCTCAGAAAAAAATAAATGCCTTTGCCAAGGTTGCCCTGCTAGTAAGTGGCAAAGCTAAGATAGCTCTATCTCATGAGGCCAACAACACATAAAAATAAAGCATGAGGTGGAAGGTTGGGAGGCTTTTGCATTGGTCCAGGCAAGAGGTGGGTAGAGATACTGGTAGAATGGAACGGAGAAGAGAGCACAGATATAAGAGATAATGAAAAAGTAAAGTTGGCATTTTTAACAGTGGAAGACCCTGGGAATCCTGTGATACCTGTTAATTTGCGGTCTTTCCCCAGCTACCTTCTTCCTTCTTCCAAAAGGAGAGCACATTCACGCTTAAGAAATGGGCACGCTTGTGTACACAGACATTCATCTTTAATTCAGTCTTCCAATGCCAAGTAGCAGATCTAATTGTGTTTATTTTTACACAGTCCTGCCTTCAAAGAGTTAAAAATCTGGAAGAGAGGCCACAAAAAGGATATAAAGCAGCCAAAGGTCCTATTACTCTCAGGTAGCCTATATTCCAGGGTTACCTTTGTCATTCAACAGTTACATGACCGTGAGCCGTCACAGAACTTCACTGGCTCTCATTGTCTTCATTCATTGCTGATTCATTCACATGTTCGATACATACTTATCAATTGATTACTATGTGCCAATCACTGTGGGAAGCACTGGCAATTCAGATGTCCCTGAATCCCAGGAGGTTACACTCAAACATCCAGACATAGCAGATTCCTCTTTCTCATCCCCCAAGACCAATCACCAACTCCTGTCTATGCTACCTCTAAAACATAGCTTGAATCCACTCACCTCTCAGCCCCTCACCACCATCACCCTGGTCACAGCCATGGTGCCTATGTACATGAGCCACTGCCTGGATGAATGCGGATTTGACTGACTCCATCACCTGAGCCGAAGCCAGGTGAGTCAGCAGAGGCGTTACCTGTGCTTGTTGTCCTGCCCACATCCTTGCCTGCTAGAGAAGTGGGAACCAGTGTTCTCAGCAATAGGCACCTTGTATGTAAAGGCAGAGAGGAGAAGAGCAGTCTGCAATGCTCCAACATGACATCTGCATTCCAAAGAAACCATGGATTATTAAAAGTCCCACTATGCACATAATTGCTTCAAAAGGAGGGCAAGTTAAAAGCTAGAGAGTTTGAGTATCACAATAAGAAAGTTATGTTTCCTGCAGGAATTTTAATAATAAAAGTGTTTTTAATAGCTGTAAGTGTTTAGCCATAAAACCAGTACATCATTTAGTAAATCCAGCCTTTGCTGATTCTGGCTGTTCAGTTGCAGAGGAATGGCTATTCTTTTTCTAACACCCGCGGCGCTATCATACCACAGCTTTTTATCATTCTTACGTATTGAAAACAAAACCTAAACCTCTCAAACAAAGCAGCAGGGTTACACATCACCTTTCCACCACGCAAATCCAGTTTCCTAGCAGATACGGAAACTTGCCTCAGTTTCCTGATCTATAAAATGAAGGTAGTAATAAGTTCTACTTCAAAGAAGTATAAATAAGATTGCATCCATTAATATTTGTAATATGCTTGGGGCAGCATCTGGCACACAGTAGTGCAATATAAGGAATGTTAAGTTAAATAAGTTAATAGATAATTGCATTATATTCCATTCCTATTGTGAAAATACTTGATGTGGAAAAACTATGCCAAAAGCAAAGAAAAGGAAAGGGCAGAAGATGAGTCTATCACAGCAAGCACGATATAAAACACAAAAGGCCAGGCTGAAGTTTTCTCCAGCTATAAAGTGTGCTAGACCAAATACGCATATTCCTGAATAAGCGTGTATATGTGCATATTTACCTTCATCTACATCTACGTGCATATTTACCTTCATCTACATGCATCTACATGCATCTACAACTAGCTCTCCCACTTAAAAAAAAAAAAAAAAAACAGAGTCTGAATCAGAGGGAAAAACAAGAAATTCATTCATTGTGCCCTACTTCTCTCTATAATAACACACAAGAGGTTACAAACCTCAAATTGGGTCCAGTCCCAGAATTTGGTCAGTAAATTGAAAACAATAAGAACATAAAATGACTGAGATTCTCCATCTGCAGAAATAAACCACTCAGGAGATGGTTGTAAATGTGCTGTTGATGGGAGTGAGGATTCTCCCCATTTTCTGTCAAGGAGAACAGGATGCCTTACAAATTCAATTAAGGACACCAGAGTCTCCCCGAAGTCCAATCAGGGTGACTCCAGGGTGTCTCCCCAGAAAAACACATTGGAATGTGGTTTATGGTAACCTACTCAGTTAAATTGCAATGAATCTGAGCTAATGTTGTGTTGTCATGACAGAGGGTGGGGGTCCGCAGGAGTCTGGAAACAGAGAGCCAAGCAGTGAGGCTCTCAGGGTGTCTCCACCGCTGCCCAGAACTCTGTTTCTAGATCATCGGTCCGGCTGGGTGGAAACATCCCTTGAAGACAGCCAATAACCTCTGGTCAAATTCCAGGATATCCAAGGAAAATCTTATCTGTCACTTGTCTTCAATGGAGTGACTAAGCAAGAAGGCAGGTCTCACAAAGATGAGTGCCCTCGCTCAGCTCTCCAGCCAGAACCTCACCCACTGTCAATTAGTACATTGCTTTTCTGGCTTTTAATTAGCGAAAGAAACATTTCTGCATAATTATTGCCGGTGTTGGCAGCCCAGGTCTAGCCTTTACTGGGTGCGAGACACTGAGCCAATCATTTAGCTCTTATGCTCTCAGTTCCTCACTGACAAGGGAATGATAACAGTACCTAACTCACGCATTGCTAGGGGAGATTAAAATAGAATAATCCAGGAAAAGTGCTTTGCATTTTATGTGTCCAATACATGCCAGCAATTTTTATTATTGTTGGTCTGGTTAAATCTGGAATGATCGCTATCATTATCCTGTCTGAACATCTCTGAGTGAACCACTGAAATCAAATTTTGGATCTGAAAAGTTGACCAAGCACCTGAATCTTGAGTGACCCCATTAAAGTTCAGCTGTCCCTGCCTTACGCAGACACTTCTTTTTTACAACTGTTAACAGCAATACCAACGTTAAGATTGATTATGTATGTCTAGGAATAAATGATGACTTTTTAAACACATTTGTGTATAAAATAAAATATTGACTGTTAGAGAACTGTGTTAGGATGGCTATAGCACAATACCTTAGACTGGGTAATTTATAAACAACAGAATGTATTGCTCACAGTTCTAGAGGCTAGGAAATTCAAAATCAAGGCACCATCGGATTCGGTGTCTGGTGAGAGCTTTTTCTCTGCCTCATGGGTGGCACCTTCTAGCTGTATTCTCACATGGTGGGTGGGACAAGGCAGCATCCTTCAACCCCTTTTATAAGGGCACTAATACCATACATGAGGGCAGGGCACTCCTGGCTTAATAACTTCCCACAAGGTCCCACCTCTTAACACTGTCACAGTGGGTTCCAACATACGAATTTTGGGGGACACCAACATTCAACTTTATGTCCTTAAATATGTAGATATATATATATACACACACACACTTATATATGTATATAAGATGTACAAGTTGATATTTTGATATATGTATACATGTGAAAATGATTACCACAGTCAGGTTAATTAACATACTCATCACCTCTCATCATTACCATTTTCTTTCGTGTGGCATGTGTGTGTGTGTATGATGAGAGCACTTATAATCTATCTGCTTAGCAAGTTTCAGTATACAACACAAAATCGTTAACTGTATCACCACACTTCCATTAAACTCCCTTTCTGACTCTCATTTTACAGTTGACAAGACCAAGACCAGAGATACACAGTGTTCTCCTCTGATTCAGTCAGCTGCTCATCCCGCTATGGCTAACACTAAGTTCACAAATTATTGACAACACAGCAAGATTGTCAAGAGCATTGCTGCGTCATGGACTTGAATTCAGAAGACTCAGGCTTATGCCCACTCCTGTGCGAGTGACCGTGGGCAAGCCCTTCCGCTTTCCCTTGGCCTTCATTCCTGTTCTTGTACATAAGAGACAGTTATGGTAACTATAGCCATTGCTACTGTGCAAGGTTGCTGAAAGTGGGACAAAATAAATGTGAAGGTTCTCTGTAACTCTCTAGTCCCATGTAAACAGAGTGGATCATTTGTTGTGGACTTCAGAGTGAACTTTCGCAAGTGAGTTCTAACAATCCCTAAGAGAGGGGTACTCAAGTGAATGTCATGAGATGAGTGGTGGAAACAGGGAGAGAGAGGACAACAGATAAAATAAGGCCACAGGGTTGGTCTAAGAAAGCTTTCTAAGGGAACAACAGGGAATTTGCTCATTTGATCAACTTTCCCTACTTTCTCTGCCCCCAACCATTGTTAACACATTCAAGAAAGGAGAACTGAGAATGGGGGCTAACGCTTTGCTTAGAAAAACAGGTGATAAATCATAAAGCAATCGAATCTGCGGCAGGGAATGGGAAACACATGGCAGGTCCTTCTAATTAACTCTTTGATATGTTGCTCCGGGTGGGTGTTTCCAGCTTTTCCATTGACTGGTCCCAGGCCACTCTCTCACCATAGCAACTCAAGTTTACCAGCAAGCAGGAAAGTCTGCATTTGAGAGAGTTAAGGGAGTTTGATACAGTCCAGCTAAACACAAATGAAGAAGAAGAATGAGGAGGAGGAGGGCAGGAGGAGCAGGAACAGGAGGAGGAGGAGGAGGAACGGGAGGAAGAGGAGGCAGGAGCGGGGTGGGGGAGACAGCCAAATATTTCCCTCCCTGCAAATATCCTTTGGGACATAGCCTCTTTCTCTCTCCTTCTTATACACCTCATTCTCTCTCCTCCACCCTCTCTGTCTCTCCACCTCCCTAAAAACTTCTATCCTAGGCATCTTTTTCTCACCAACTTAAGAAAGTGAGAGAAGAGCAAGAGAACTAAGTCCACATAGGTTCTTTGCAAATATTTGGTGCTGTTCGCACCATGAGGTGAGGGAAGGGCCTTATCAGTCTTGTTGTTTCTTATGCCAAAGGGCAGCTGCATACAAGTTTTTGAATAAGTGAGTAAACGAAGGTCCTCCCTCCTTTTGCTATGGGACTGTGGATTTTAACAAGGAGTCCCTGGTATTTACAGAGGCAATAGGACACAGTGCAGCAGGTTGTAAACCTACTGGCCTGAGAACCTAAAGATCAGAGGTTCAGCTCAGCCCTGCCCCTACTATGACTCTACAAGAGGCAATAGGGTACTGTGGACAGACAGTGGGCCCTGAGTTCCTCTTGTAGCCTTTCTGAACTTCATTTGCTTCCCCTGAAAGCAAGGGCATTGAACAAGATATTCTTTAAGGCCTCTTGAGGGCTCTAATCTTCTTTGAGTATTTCACCAATAAGCCTGCAAAGAAATAACCCTCCCTTCGTGGATGAATAGACTACACTCAAGCTGCTGCTCTTTTCTAACTACAGGGATAGGCCAAGCTAGAATAAAAGACAAAGAGTGTCCACTCTGCCTGTATATCTTAACCAAATTTGTATCTACCAAGGTAGAAAGGTGAAGCTAGAAACAGGGTTAACTGTCTGAATAATCCCAGCCTGACTTCCCCCAGGTATACAGGCTGCCCATACTAATTCAGTTCATGTCACCTTTTACTTTGCTCTTGCAGGCAAAACTCTGAACTCTCAAAGCCAAAAGATGAAAGAGGGCACCCAGTTCAGCCTCTACCTCTAGGAAAGTCCTCGCCTAAATTACCCCAGAAAGGTTATTAGATCCTGCCCTTAAGCATTGTCAAAGAGCGCTTGGCAACTTCTCCAGGCACGTGCTGTACCATCTTCTGAAACTGAATTACACAGGGGTTCTCTATGTCATACACCAGGAAGCTACACATGTAAGAAAGCCTGGGCTATACCTTCAGTGCTTTGAAAACTGACTCTGATTTGCAGAGAACACTGGGCTTTGGGGGCCTCCCTTGGGCAGTGTCAGCTTGTCAGGTAGAGACCAGAACAGGAAATGAAAGATTTCCATTGATTTCAAGACCTTTCTTGGGCATCTCTTCCACTGCCATTTGTTGCTGAGCTGTTTGAGAAATCAGTGTAGTCAAGTTACAGATGTACCCAGTGGCTGGGGATCAACCTAGACTCATGCTCTGGGGTCATGAGTTGAGTGGAGAAGACTACTTTCCCTATGCCTGGCCTATGTTTATGAACTCCAAACTTTAGGGGAATTGCTTTATATGAGCCAAGTTAATGACTAAAGCGCTAAATAAATAAACAGGCAATCTCTGGGGCTAAACTGCCAAAAGCAGCTCATACCTTCCTGCCTCCTGGAAGCCCTTTCAAAGAGGACATCAACAAACAGGTCATTAGGAAAAGCAAAATGTGGCTCACTTTGCAAATCTCACTTTTCCTTCAATGCCTCTTTGTCCCCATGGATTTCAACTCACTCCATTTGACATTCTCCGTTCCTTTGATAAGAAGTTCTTAGAAGCTTACGGCAACTCAGACTCCCTGAATCTGGAGGCAGGTCTGTAGGAATTCTGATAATTACTTAAACAACCTTGAACAAGTTGTTTCACTTCCCTGAGTCTCAGTTTCTCACTCAAAGATGGTGAATAATTTGTGAGACTTCGCTAATAATCTATGACTCTACAAGAGGCAACAGGGTACTGTGGACAGAGAGCAGGCTTTGGAAACATACAAGACTGAGTTTAGATTCCTACACTCCACCCAGTGTGTGACGTGGCCAAGCCTCTTCACTTCTCTGAACCCCCATGTGTACAGGAATGAATGAATGAGTATGTGTGGCCAAGCGATGCAAACTCAGGGTAAAAATATTGCCTTGGGGTTTTTAGCAAATTGTTCAAGCCCATGACATTCTAGCAGAAAAAGCCTGGTATCTCTTTCTTAAGGTGATTGTATCCATGTGTTTTCCAGGAACTCCAGGGTTTACTCAACCCAAATTCACCCTGCCCTTGACCAAATGGCTCACCGTTTTCACAGGATGCTGCTCTGATGACACAACCTGCAGTCAGCATCTGCCCCTGCAGCCAGAATGGATTTCTGAGCGGGCATTAGCTGGGGGACATCACATGAGCACCAATGCCACAGAGCTTCTGTCACAGTCCACCCTGGACTGTTGCTTCCCAAATCATAATCCCTCGGCAGGACAACTAGGTGTAGGGACGCGCATGACCCAAACACCAGCCCTGGCCCACAACCTCAGCCATTATATCTTGAGTCTGAGCAACCAGTCTAGTGGTAGCTGGGCCCTTCCTTTTCAAGAGAGTTCTGGGATCAGAACCTTTCACAGACAGATGCCTCCCCACCTCCCTGTTGTTCAGGTCTGTACACTGAAAGGTAAGAAAGCATTTGCTAAGCCATGTTTCAAAAAGTATGGTTCTACCCTCATCTCAGACAACAAGTGCTGCTTAAGCACCTTATGTTTGTGTAACCGGTATTTTTTTTTTCCCCCTGAACTTCCAGGGCCTAATCTGCTTTCTCCCTCCCTAGCTAAACAAAAGAGAAGCTGAAATAATTTGAACTACCCCTTTCAGTGGGCAGCCCATTTGATCTCTACCTTAGCCAGAGCCTTAATGCGTCAATGTGAGCATAGCAGTGACTTGCAGCACCTGAGGCACAGTACATTGTTTAAAGAGTGACAGTGCATCCCATTCCAACGAGAACCACACTCACAGCAAAGGGTCCCTTGCCTGTGTGGACAGTGACCTATGGTAGAAAATTTGCAGACCTCATTACCTCTTCACCGGTTGAAAAATCTTCTTTATTTATTTATTTATTTATTTAATTTTCCCTACCTAAGCCAAGGATAGTCAAACATTTTCCGTAAAGGGCCAGGTAGCATCATAAATATGTTAGGCTCTGCAGGCCTCTTAGATTTTTGTCATGTATTCTTTTTTGCTTCCTGTTTGTTTTATTTTGTTTACAATGCTTTAAAAATGTAAAAAAACAGATGATCACTGGAATGTCGCGGGTCCCTCAGGCCGCACAGGGACAAGCAAAGGCTACATCCAGATGCCGAGAATGCACTGACGCCTGTTCCTGGAAGCCAGGCTCCCACCCAGCCCCTGGGAGCAGCAGCCTCCAGCCCCTTGGGACCTTCATCTCTGCCCTGCTGACCCATGCGGGTTGGGCCAGGATCCCAGGAGGCTGACACTGTCCTCCACTGAGACCTGAAAAATGGCATCAGGGCAAGGCCCAGGGTTTCCCAGGCAGGAGTGCGGAGAGCTTGCCCTGCCCTCTGCTTCTGAGGAGCAGGTAACCCGGGACATGGAGAAGGTTTTCCGCAGCTAGGTTTTTGATCGCCATCAGCAGGAACAGGAGGCTGAAGGGCCAGCCGCCCCTGCCGACCCAGAGACGGTCACCTTGCCCCTCCAACCTAGCAGCACCATGGGGCAGGCGGAACAGCAGCTCACCATCATCTGAGATGACATCAACCGGCTCTATGACTCGGAGTTCTAGACCATGCTGCAGCACCTGCAGCCCACGGCAGAGAACGCCTACGAGTACTTCACCAAGATCGCCTCCAGCCTGTTTGAGAGTGGCATCAACCAGGGCCGTGTGGTGGCTTTCCTGGGCTTCGGCTACCATCTGGCCCTACATGTCTACCAGCGTTGCTTGACTGGCTTCCTGGGCCAGGTGACCCGCTTCGTGGTCTTCATGCTGCAACACTGCATTGCCTGGTGGATGGCGCAGAGGGGCAGCTGGGTGGCAGCCCTGGACTTGGGCAATGGTCCCATCCTGAACGTGCTGGTTATTCTGGGGGTGGTTCTGTTGGGCCAGTTTGTGGTACAAAGATTCTTCAAATCATGACTCCCAAGGGTGTCCTTTGGGGTCCCAGCTGTGACCCCTGCCTGGACTTAACCTAGTCTTCGCCTTCTCTGCTCCCTTGCAGGGGTTGCTCTTCAAAAGTACAGAAGCTTTAGCAAGTGTGCACCCCAGCTTCGGAGGGCCCCTGCGTGGGGGCCAGTCAGGCTGCAGAGGTGCCTCAACATCACCTGATGCTAGTGGGCCCTCTCTCTGGGCCCAGGGGCTGTGCCCTCCTCCTTTGACTCTCTGGGACCTCCTTAGCCCTGTCTGCTAGGTGCTGTGGAGACTGATAACTTGGTGGGGGCAAGAGACTGGGAGCCACTTCTCCCCTGGAAGTGTGTAACAGTTTTAGCTTTTTATAATAGCCTTGGGAGAGCCCATTGCCACCATCCTACCCGAGGCCGGGACATCTGGGGTATGGGGATTGGTGGGTCTACCCTATGTTCCCCAGGATTCAGCTATTCTGGAAGATCAGAGCCTAAGAGCTGGTACTTGAGCCTGGTCCTGGCCCTCCCTAAGCATCATGTGTCCCAGGATCAGGACTGACTGGGAGAGGGGGACCAAGGTCCTGCCCAGCTCTCCCGCTGCCCCCATTCCTCCCTCTGGCCATACTGCCTTTGCAGTTGGACTCAGGGATTCTGGGCTTGGGGTGTGGGGCGGAGTGGAGTAACAGACCAGAGCTGTCTGAACTTATGTGTCAGAAGCCTCCAAGCCTGCCTCCCAAGGTCCTCTCAGCTCTCTCCCTTCCTCTCTCCTGATAGACACCTGCTCCCAACCCTTTCACTACAGGTGAGTGGCGGTCCCCATCCCCGAGGACCTTGGGTGAGTGGTGTGCTAAGGCCCCTCCTTGCCCAGACTACAGGGCTTAGGACTTGGTTTGTTATTTCAGGGATAAGGAGTAGTGAGTTCATCTGGAAGGTTCTAAGTGGGAGAAGGACTATCAACACCACTAGGAACCCCAGAGGTGGGATCCTCCGTCATGGCTTTTGCACAGTGTAATCCAGGGGTGGAGATGGAGGAACTGTGAACACCTGAGCTCCGTCCCCCCACCCTCCACGCTCCTCCCCTGTCTGGGTCTCTCCTCGGAGTGGGGGTGAGGGCGCCTTCTCTGTCAGGCACAGCCTAGGATGTTGGGGGTGAGGGGCGAGAAGTTCTTGATTCAGCCAAATGCAGGGAGGGGAGGCAGATGGAGCCCACAGGCCACTCCGTATCCTCTGAGTGTGTGGAAATAAACTATGCAATCCCATCAAAAAAAAAAAAAAAAAAACAGAGGAAAAATGTAAGAACATTCTTAGCTGTAAACTACTTACAGGGGGATAAAGACTGGACAGTTAATGGACACAAACATACAGTTAGAGAGAAGAAATAAGCTCTGGCCAGACACAGTGGTTCACACCTCTAACTCCAGCACTTTGGGAGACCAAAGGGGGAGGATCATGTGAGCCCAGGAGTTCGAGACCAGCCTGGGCAACATAGCAAGACCTTATCTCTACAGAAAATTCAAAAAAAAAAAAAAACAGTTGCATGTGCCTGCAGTCCTAGCGACTTGAGAGACTAAGATGGGAGGATCCTTGAACCCAGGGATTTACTTTGAGGTTGCAGTGAGCTATGATTGCATCATTGCACTCCAGACTGGGTGACTGAGTGAAACCCTGTCTCAAATATAAAGAAAGAATAAGTTCTAGTTTTCAATAGCACAATAGGGTGAGTACAGTTAGCAACAACACATTGTGTATTTCAAAATAGCTAGAAGAGAGGATATGAAGTGATCCCAAAACAAGGAAATGATAAATATTCAAGGTGATAGATACCTTAAATACCCTGATTTGTTGATTACACATTCAATGCGTGTATCAAAATATCACATGTACCCCATACATTTGTGCAAATATTACGTATCCATTTTTTAAAGTTGGTAGAGCCTGAAAGCACTACTGTGGCTTCCAGTGGTCACTGTGAGCACTGCCAGCTCAGCAAATGTAGCGCCCAGAATTCTGGGCAATGTGGGAAATTGGCTCCATGGCAGCTATGGCTTTGCCACTGATAGGAATGATTTCCAGAGAAACTTAATCCTAAATTTGGGACTCTCTGCTGCAGGCGTTTGGCTGGCCAGGAACATGAGTGACAGTGACCTCTTGGCACTTCAGCTGGGGGTGTAGCTAAGTAGACAAACGGAATCTTGTGCTGAACCCAAACCTTCTAGAAACGGAGCCTGTGAGCACCACAAGATATGCCCTGATGGAAGCTGAAGTGTAATTCGGCTGAGCACTTGCCCTTTCCCAGCCTGGTTTCTTTCTGTTCCTTCAGTCCACTCAGAATGCCGTCCCCTGACCAGCAGCCAGCCTTTAGCAGCTGTCTGCGTTCTGCAAAGCTCTGTATACAGTTGCTGAGTTTCCGCAGGGGGTGATCTTTGCTCTTGTCCTAAGGAATAACTACGGTGTTTTAAGACATATTTGAGGCCGGGTGCAGTGGCTCACGCCTGTAATCCCAGCACTTTGGGAGGCTGAGGTAGGCGGATCATGACATCAAGAGTTTGAGACCATCCTGGTAAACATGGTGAAACCCCTTCTCTACTACAAAATTAGCTGGGTGTGGTGGCGGGCGCCTGTAGTCCCAGCTACTCAGGAGGCTGAGGCAGGCTTGAGCCCGGGAGGTCGCAGTGAGCCGAGATCACACCACGGCACTCCAGCCTGGCAACAGAGCAAGACTCCATCTCAAAAAAAGGAAAAAGAAACCGTTGAAATGAAGACTGCACACAAAGACAAAAAAAAAAGTGTATAAAGTTAAAAAATAAAAAACAAGCTCCAGGCTGAATTGGGCCCAGGGGCTGTAGGTCACAGACCCCCAGTGAATGACTTCATAAATCTGGATGTTTATCAGCCTCACCTGGGAATTGGGGGAGGGGACTCATTTTAAAACAGATTCCTGGATCCTAACCCAACCCAGAAAATCAGACTCTTTGAGCTAAATTCTTAAGCTCCCTGGTGATGATGATGGAACCAGTCTGCCGCGGACCCGAGTCAAGTCTGAAAAACCTGCCACATCCCTCCCTCTCCAGCCTCCCCGCCTCCTCCATTCCCCAGGGATGATTCCTTTACCTGCTTCAATGCTATTGTTGAGCAACCTCTATAAAGCCATACCTTTCTCTCTTCTAATACATTCTTGTCTATCTGCTTACCAATTAATCACATGTACTTTATATTTGAACATTCCTTTTTAATAATACTTGAGAATTTTGTTAGTAGTCCTTTCCTCATACAGCTTGCTGGAAGGAGCAGTGTTTCTCCTCCCTGTTAAAAGAAAAACTTCAGATAAATTAAATTCAGCAGTTTCCCTGAGCAAAGAACAATTTATGAATCAGACAACACTCAGAACTGGAAGAGGTTCTGCAAGCTCTACCCTAGCAGTGTGAGCAGAGGCTTTTACAGGCTGAATGCAAAACTAAAATCAGTTGATTAGCTAAACCCAGGTGTTCGTCTTATTATCCGATGGAAAGCTCCAGTTGAGTTTAGCTGATGTTTCTGACTGATAAAGCTTGTGTCTTATTTTATTGTTTGCATTGGACTTCAGTCTGCTTACATATGAACCCGAGGCACTGGTGCCATCCTAGCCTATGGCATCCCAATTATTATTATTTTTTTTTTTTGAGACAGAGTCTTGCTCTGTTGCCCAGGCTGGAGTGCAGTGGCACAGTCTTGGCTTACTGCAACCTCCACATCCCAGGTTCAAGCGATTCTCATGCCTCAGCCTCCCAAGTGGCTGGAAATACAGATGTGCAACACCATGCCTGGCTAATTTTTGTATTTTTAGTAGAGATGGGCTTTCGCCATGTTGGCCAGGCTGGTCTCAAACTCCTGGCCTCATGTGACCTGCCCGCCTTGGCCTCCCAAAGTGCTGGGATTACAGGCATGAGCCACCATGCCCAGCCCCGATTAAATTTTTTAACAAGCCAAAGCACTGCCTTCACCACTGCCCCATCTTGGCTGATACCATAATTCCTTTTCAACTCCATCCTTTCAGCTCAGTGTACACCAGCTTCTGCCAAAGTCACTTTGGGGTTGAGGGATACAGTAGTTATTCAATCTTGAACCTTGCCTCAGAAGGATGAATATCCTGTTCTTCAGAAGCTTTTCCTGGTTGCACTAATGGGTTTCTGGTTCCTCAGGGCCACAGTGCAAAAACAGGCTACTTACTCGCATAAGCCAAAGTTAAATCTATGGAATCCTAAAGAAACTTTTAAGCATAGCACATAGCAAAAGCAAAGCCAAAAATCAAGGCAACTGGGAATAAAAGCCAAATTTTCTTGGGTTTATGAAGTCAGCCCAGGATTTTGAAAGAAATTGGCAATCAGTCCCTAGATGCAAACTAGATCAAAATGATGCTGAGATCACTCAGGCATAACCCATAACCTTAGTGTAGGCATGGAGGGGACGGAGATTTTCATGGAACTGTTCCTTACAGCTTCTTCAGAACTTTTCACTGAAACATAGTACACAAGTCAGCTTCACAGCTGTGATTTCCAGAACTTTGTCAACATTTTAGAAGCATTGGACAAGAAGTCTTGACCAAAAGCATTCAAAAGCCAGCTCCGTTTGAGTTGATTCATGACTCAAACAGAATTGGAGAGAAGCCAAGAGTGAGGTTAGGGGTGGGCAGGGCATGGATGGCAGGCACAGTAATAAAAAAAAGCTGGTCTGAAGAAAATAGTCCAGAAAATAAGGACTGGCCTGTTGGCCTTGGTCTCCCAGCAGTTCCCAACAGACTTGATTAGAGTTAAATATTCTTCTTTTATATCTGTTGTTGTATAGGAATTTACATCTGTTGGCAGTTGAGATGCAATCTCTACTCTTTACTTGGGTGGGAAGGGGCATTAAAGAAGAGGCCAGAAGGAGAGGACATTGGGGAAAATGAGTCAAGAGTTTCAGAAGCCATAGAAAGTTTTTAAAGTGCATCAATAAAATGCAAAACTCTAAAACACTTAGGACGTAACACAGGAGAAATCCTATGACCTTGGTTTTGGCGATGACTTTTTAACTACAACACCAAAGTCATGATCCATGAAAGAAACAATCGATGAGCTGGACTTCACCAAAATTAAAAACTTCTGCTCTGCAAAACACTCTGTAGAGAAAATGAAGACAAGCCACAGACTGGAAGAAAATATTTGCAAAAGATATATCAGATAAAGATCTGTTATCTATAATATATAAAGAACTCTTAAAACTCAACAATAAGAAAGTCCCTGAACAACCTGATTAAAAGATGGGTAAAAGACCTAAACAGACACCTCACCAAAGAACATATACAGATGGCAAATAAGTATATAGAAAGATGCTCAACGTCATATAATTAGGTAATTGCATATTAAAATAATGAGATGCCACTAAACACCTACTAAAATGGTGAACAATCCAGAACACTGACAACACCAAATGCTGGCAAGGATGTAGAGCAATGGAAACTCTCATTCATGGCTGGTGGGAATGCGAAGCAGTATAGCCACTGTGGAAGGCAGTATGGCAGAAAACTAAACATACTTTTACCATACAATCTAGCAATTATATGGTAAAAGTATGTTATACTCTTTGGTATTTACCCAAATGGGTTAAATACTTTATGTCCACTCAGAAACCTGTTTACAGCAGCTCTATTCATAATAGCCAAAACTTGGAAGCATCCAAGATGTCCTTCAGTAGTTGGAGGGAAAAACATTCTGTGGTACGTCCCAACAATGGAATTGTATTCAGCACTAAAAGGAAATGAGATATCAAGTCACAAAAAGATATGGAGGACCCTTTAGTGTATTCAGTGAAAGAAGCCAATCTGCAAAGGCTGCATTCTGTAAGACTCCAATATATGATATTCTAGAAAAGGCAAAACTATAAAGACAGTAAAACGATAAGTGGTTACAAGGGATTAATGGAAGAGAAGGATTAATAGGCAAAGCACAGGAGATATTTAGGGCAATGAAGCCATTCTTTTTGATACTATAATGATGAGTACACATCATTATACACTTATCCAAACCCATGGAATGCACGACTCCAAGAGCGAACTCTAATGCCAGCTGTGGACTATGATGTGTCATTGTAGGTTTCTCCATTGTCTCAAAAAAAAAGTGCCAGTCTAGGGGATGCTGACAGCGGGGAAGACTGTGCATGTGTGGAGACGGGGGCTATATGAGAAGTCTGCATCTTCCCCTCAATTTTACTGTGACATAAAATTGTTCTTAAAAATAACATCTATTTAAAGTGCACCGGGAATTGAAGGAGATAGAGACACAAAAAACACTTCAAAAAAATCAACAAACCCAGGATCTGGTTTTTTGAAAATGTAATAAAATAGACCACTAGCCAGATTTATAAAGAAGAAAACAGAGAAGAATCAAATAGACACAATAAAAAATGATAAAGGGTATATCACCACTGACCCCACAGAAGTACAACAACCGTCAGAGAATGCTATAAACACCTTTATGCACATAAGCTAGAAAACCGAGAAGAAATTGATAAATTCCTGGACACATACACCCTCCCAAGACTGAACCAAGAAGAAATTCAATCCCTGAATAGACCAATAATGAGTTCTGAAATTGAGGCAGTAATAAATAGCCTATCAACCAAAAAAATAAAAAGCCCAGGACCAGGCAGATTCACAGCTGAATTCTACCAGAGGTACAAAGACAAGCTGGTACCTTTTTTTCTGAAAGTATTCCAAACAATTGAAAAGGAGGGGCTCCTCTCTAACTCATTTTATGAGGCCAGTATCATCCTGATACCAAACCCTGGCAGAGATACAACAAAAAAAGAGAACTTCAGGCCAATATCCCTGATGAATATCAATGCAAAAATCCTCAATAAAATACTGCCAAACCAAACCCAGCAGCACTTCAAAAAACTTATCCACCACAATGAAGTCAGCTTCATCCCCAGGATGCAAGGCTGATTCAACACATGCAAATCAGTAAACATAATTCATCACATAAGCAGAACTAAAGACAAAACCACATGATTATCTCAATAGATGCAGAAAAGGCCTTTGATAAAATTCAACATCACTTCACGTTAAAAACTCTCAATAAACTATGTATTGAAGGTATACCTAGGTATACCTCAAAATAATATGAGCTATTTATGACAAACCTACAGCCAATATACTGAATGGGCAAAAGCTGGAAGCATTCCCCCTTGAAAACCGGCATAAGATAAGGATGCCCTCTCTCACCACTCCTATTCAATGTACTATTGGAAGTTCCGGCCAAGGCAATCAAGCAAGAGAAAGAAATAAAGCATATTCAAATAGGAAGAGAGGAAGCCGAATTATCTTTGTTTCCAGATGACATGATTCTATATCTAGAAAACCCCATCATCTCAGCCCAGAAGCTTCAGCAAAGTCTCAGGATACAAAATCAATGTGCAAAAATCACAAGCATACATATATACCAACAATAGACAAGCAGAGAGCCAAATCATGAATGAACTCTCATTCACAATTGCCACAAAGGGAATAAAATACCTAGGGACACAGCTAACAAGGAAAGTGAAGGACCTCTTCAAGGAGAACTACAAACCACTGCTCAAGGAAATAACAGAAGACACAAACAAATGGAAAAACATTCCATACTCATGGATAGGAAGAATCAGTATCATGGAACTGGCCATACTGCCCAAAGTAATTTATAGATTCAATGCTATTCCCATCAAATTACCATTGATAATTTTCACAGAATTAGAAAAAACTATTTTAAAATTCATATGGAATCAAAAAAGAGCCCATAGGATAATCCTAAGCAAAAAGAGCAAAGCTGGAGGGATCATGCTACCCAACTTCAAACTATACTATAAGGCTACAGTAACCAAAACAGCATGGTACTGGTACAAAAACAGACACATAGACCAATGGAATAGAATAGAGAACTCAGAAATAAGACTGCACATCTACAACCATCTGACCTTCAACAAACCTGACAAAAACAAGCAATGGGGAAAGGATGCCCTGTTTAATAAATGATGCTGGGAGAACTGGCTAGTCATATGCAGAATATTGAAACTGGACCCCTTCCTTATACTTTTGACAAAAATTAACTCAAGATGGATTAAAGACTTAAATGTTTTTTAAAACACAAAACTATAAAAAAATCCTAGAAGAAAATCTGGGCACTATCATTCAGGACATAGGCACGGGCAAAGATTTCATGACAAAAATGTCAAAAGCAAATGCAACAAAAGTCAAAATTGACAAATGGGATCTAATTAAACTAAAGAGGAGCTTCTGCATGGCAAAAGAAACTATCATCAGGCCGGGGTGGGTGGTTCACACCTATAATCCCAGCACTTTGGGAGGCCGAAGTAGGCGAATCACCTGAGGCCAGGAGTTTGAGACCAGCCTGGCCAACGTGGTGAAACTCTGTCTCTACTAAAAATATAAAAATTAGCCAGGTGTGGTGGTATATGCCTGTAATCCCAGTTACTTGGCAGACTGAAGCAGGAGAATTGCTTGAACCCGGGAGGCAGAGTTTGCAGTGAGCTGAGATCACGCCACTGCAATCCAGCCTGAGCAACAAAGTGAGACTCTGTCTCAAAAAAAAAAAAAAAAGAGAGAGTGAGAGAAAAAAAGCTATCATCAGAGCAAACAGACAACCTATAGAATGGGAGAAAATGTTTGCAACCTGTCCATCTGACAAAGGTCTAACATCCAGAGTCTACAAGGAACTTAAACAAATTTACAAGAAAAAAAAAACAAACAACCTCATTAAAGAGTGGACAAAGGACATGAACAGACACTTCTCAACAAAAGACATTTATGTGACCAACAAACATATGAAAAAAACCTTAACATCACTGATCATTAAAGAAAGGCAAATCAAAACCACAGTGAGATACCATCTCACACCAGTCAGAAAGACAATTATTAAAAAGTCAAGAAACAGCAGATGCTGATGAGGCTGAGAAGAGATAGGAATGCTTTTACATTGTTGGTGGGAATGTAAATTAGTTCAACCATTGTAGAAGACAGTGTGGCAATTCCACAAAACCTAGAATCAGAAATACCATCTGACCCAGCAATCCCATTAGTGGGTATCTACCCAAAGGAATATAACTTATTCTATTATAAAGATACATGAACAAATATATTCATTGCAGCACTATTCACAATAGCAAAGACATAGAATCAACCCAAATGCCCATCAATGATAGACTGGATGAAGACAGTTGTGGCACATATACACCATGGAATACCATGCAGCCATGAAAATGAATGAGATCATGTCTTTTGCAGGGATATGGATAGAACTGGAAGCCATTATCCTCAGCAAACTAATGCAGGAACAGAAAACTAAACACCACACGTTCTCACTCGTAATTGGGAGCTGAACAATGAGAACACACGGACACAGGGAGGGAAACAACACTCTGGGGCCTGTTGCAGGGATGGCAGGAGGACAGGGAGGGAAAGCCTCAGGAAAAATAGCTAATGCATGTGCATGCGGGACTTAATACTTAGGTGATGGGTTGATAGGTCCAGCAAACCACTCTGGCACACGTTTACCTGCATAACAAACTTGTGCATCCTGCACATGTACCCTGGAACTCAAAATAAAATAAAGCGCGCAGACCACCCTGCAGTAACGATGAAGTGGAATTGGATTAGACTTTTTTTTTTCACTCAGAATGAGTTCTGGTCCCAATATAATAGCAGATTCTATCTAGATAAAAGAGCCAAAACAACCTAAAATATCATCTAGAACCCTGCCGTAATGGATGCTCTATACATGCTTGTGGAGTAAATAACTACTCCCAGCCTGTTACCTCAGCATTCTCATCTGACCTGAGGCAGAGTTTGGCAACAACCATGCATGTACACACCGTTCCAGCAAGTCACTGAGGAAACTGAGGTGTAGGCTCATTCCGGTGTTTCCTTTGCTCAACAACTTGTCCAGTCCCAAATCTCAAGCTAAACACATCTTCTGACAAATCCTCTCCTTCTTGCATTCCTCAGATGGGTGAATGTTGTCAGCTCCATCTTCCAAAAAGATCCAGAATCCAAACCCTTCTTTCATTTCAGCCATGCCCACCTGGCCCAAGCCACCACCCATTCCTGCCTCTCAACTCTTTCAGCCCCCGTGGTCTCAGTCCATCCTCCACCCCGAAGCTTCTCCCTCACCCAGAAAAGGATCCTATATCCTCACTTGCTGTGACTACAAGAACTGGAGAGGTCCAGCCCCTGTTCCCTCTCTGTTCTCATTCACCCCTCCTGACTCCACTCCAGCCCACATCCTCCTCCCTGTCCTCTGAGCACACTGGCACCTTTCTCCTCAGCTCTTCCCTGCTCCTGTGAGCATGGCTCCTCCATCAAAAGGACTCCTGTTTCATTCAAGTCTCTAAGTAAGCGTCGCTGACATTGGAAAGAAAAAGGACATTCCCTGTACCCTGTGTAAACTGCAGTCACACACGCTCTCCCACAGCCCCTTGGCCCTCTTTCCCCTCCTCACCCTGGTAGCACTGATCCCTGCACGGAGCATTTGTGTGTGCGTTCCTTCTGCTGTCCTGCCTTTCACTCCCACTGACATGAAAGCTTCACCAGAGCTCATCTGTCTGTTGACTACTCTTGTCCAGGGCCTAGAGCAGGGCATGGCACACAGTAAGCATTCAATAAATATGGGAAGGAAGTGAGAGGTGGGAGGGGGCAGGTTGGCTGGCTGGTTTTCTCCTACAGAGCCCTCATTTGCTGCACTGTCCATTGTTAAAAGAAAAACTTTAGACAAGTCAAATTTAAGAGTTCAACTGAGCAAAGAACAATTCATGAACTGGGCAGCCCCCAGAACCAGAACAGGTTCAGAGCAACCCCAGGACTGCCTCAGGGTCAGATAACGTTTACAGACAGGAAACAGAAGGTGATGTACAGCAAATGGAAGTGAGGTGCAGAAACAGCCAGGTTGGTTACAGTTCAGTGTTTGCCTGATTTGAGCACAGTTTGAACAGTTAACGCCTGTAACTGGCTGAGACTCAGAGATTTGTTACTGGAGGTTACAGTCTGTTTACACATCCGTTAGGTGGCAGTTACCTTCAGGCCAAACCTGAAATATGTAGGAGGCAGCTTCAGGCCCAATTTAATTTCACTCTCTCTACACCTACCCTTTGTTCACTACTCTGCAAGACTGTGAGTAACACAAAAGAAATACAAGACACTCTCCTTGTCCTTAAGAATCTCAGACTTGTAAAGAACGAGAAAATACACTAAAAAGAACTCAGTGAATAAAAGGAACAATTCACTATGCTGAATAGAATATCAAGAGGTAAATACATTTGAACACAGACAAGCGTTATGGGAACCAGGAAAGAAAGAGAACTCCATGGAAACTGGATATAGCTGTAAAGGCTCAGCCGTGTGCATTTCTCTGGTCCTACAGGGCACGTCCCCCCATAAAGAGTCAAGACACACCATATCATGTTCTCAGAATTGGTTCTGCGGAAATTCACCCAAATCTTTCTACAATGCACATTACCCACAGCTTCAAGGGTGTCCAATGACCTAAGCATCCCTAAGCTCCTTTTTCTCACTCTTGCTGTTTCTTCCACTGACCTACAAATGTAACCTGCCTGGTCAACCCCTCCCCAACCTTCTATCTGCTTCTACACTGTGGGCAAGGAGCAAAGTCACCCCTGAGCTTTCCTTGACTCCACTGCTGATGTTTTTCTTGCCTTTTCAGAACTCTCACTCTCTCCCATCCAATCTCAACACGGCTTCATTGTTCTTCTCTATTTTAAATCTTTTCTTTCTCCCCACAATCTCCACTGCATCACCTCGTCCTTACTCATTTCTTCTGGATTTTCCTATATGGAGGTTTGCATTTATAGCTCACCTCATTGCCCCGTTTTTTAATAACTGGGAAATGTATCTGCCAAAAGCATTCTGTTACAGGGAAAAAAGTGCATTCCATCATCTCCCGGCACCATCCATGAGAGGTGAGGAAGCACCTAGTAAATCATTCTTTTGCATTCTCCTGTGGCCAAACCCACAGAGGTAGCCAGCACAGCACTGTCTGCTGGCCTGCTCTCCACTCGGCTGCGTTTCCTGTACCTCAGCCCTCCTACTTTTCTGCCCATACACTTAGGGAAGGATTTTAACTCAGTGCCATCCCTCCAGAGAAAAGGAAGCTGGAGATACTCTAATGCATCAGCACATGTGAAGGAATGTTCTCCCAGTAGCCAAAATAATGGGCCCAGCTTGGACTTGGAGTTGAAGTTGTATGCAGCAGGCAGAAAAGTTTGGTCTCACTCCAGACTCAAGCTGAATGGGGCCACCTTTCCCAGGGTGGGGAGGTCCCCTCCGTGTCCACCCCAACGAATCAGTGGGGAGCAGCTCCACATTTCTCCTCCACAAACTAAAAGGGCCTCTAGGTTCCACAAGTACAGAAAGAGAGAAGGTATCCATCAATCCATGAGCAAGGACTGGAGGACTGAGAGATAGAGGGTGAAGCTCACTAGATTAAACTAGAAACATTAATTTATGTGACTTGCTACCCCTGTAGCTTCAGTTTGTCCATGAGTCTTTCTATGGGAAGAGTAATGCACTTGTTGGAGAGGCAGCTGGTTTTCATTAAGGGCGAAACAAGTTCAAAAATAAATACAGCCTCCCTCATACCCACCCCAAACCCAGTGCACATTCAATCCTAACAAAATGGACACCCAGATTCCAAAGCCAACCCGTCTGATGCCCATGCCACGAAGAATTGTTGCTATTGTTGTAGTTGTTGCTCAAATGGTTTACTTCTTTGGAGGGCACAAACTAAAACAATGACAACTTTCATGTTGAATTCCAGGAAATAAAGGATAGACAATAATGAGAGATTCCCCTGCTCCTCCTCCAAATACAAACAAATGAATTAGGGCTGAAGGGCTGAAGGGAAGCGGAACAAATGAGGCCTGAGGACTTCTACCAGCCTGCCCACCCCACTGAACAGCTCTTGGGCACATTCTCCCCGGAGAGCTCAGAAGTGGTCTGGATTCTGGGACAAATATGTAACAAAAGATACAGGCCCACCCAGAAGACATGGGAGCCTGCTGTGCAGATTACAAACACTGGCGGAAGGCCAAGAGCTGCCCCTTCCCTGAGCTGTGGAGCAGAGGCAAAGCAGCCCAGGCAGACATCACGGACCAGTTCCTTCACAGTCTGGGACTGTTTGAACATCAGAAGAATGTCTGGCATTGTCCCTCCAAAACCTCAGGTTGCTAACTCTATTTTAAAATCATTAATTTCTCAAACCCACCCTGCATTACCATATCAGATCATCTTAATCAGTCAGGGCATTGCCTGCTATGCTCGATGCACAGTAAATATTTGTCTTTGGAATTAATTAACTGTGCAAAGGAGGCCCCAGGCCAGGGATCATTACACCACAAGCCTTTCAGTTTCCCACAGGGAAATAGTCTATTCTCAAAACACAGTCTTAACCCCACCCCCAACCAAGTGTCTGAAAAAGTCATCTATGAGTTACTACAAGATGGGCCACCTAGAAAGCAGATGGCTCAAGGCAAATGCGTGGCTTTGAAATAGCATCTTCTGAAGGTGAGCACATTTCCAGTAGCCCATTGTACAGATACGGCTGCTGACAACCTGATATGTTCGAAGATCTCCCTGGAGTAAAAAGCAGCAATCGGAAGAGCCACAAAATCTCCTTCGGTGTTGTAGGAGTCCATCTGCACTGCTATAAAAGAATATCTGACACTGGGTAAGAAAAGAGGTCTACTTGGCTCATGGTTCTGCAGGCTGTATAGGAAGCATGGTGCCAGTATCTGTCTCTGGTGAAGGCCTCAGGAAGCTTCCAATTGTGGCGGGAGGGAAAGTGGGGGCAGGAGGGTCACATGGCTTGAGAGGAAGCAAGAGAGAGGGGGAGGAGGTCCCAGACTCTTAAACAATCGGATCTGGGGTGAACTAATTGAGAACGCACTCAACTAAGGGATGACGCTAAGCCGTTGGCAAGGGGTCCACCCTATGATCCAACACCTTCCACCAGAACCCACCTCTAACACTTGGGATCACAGTTCCACGTGAGATTTGGATGGGACAAACATCCAAAGCATATGAGGTAGTTTTAATTCAGAAAATCTTATAGTTGGATTTAAAAATTAAAAATCTCATTGCTCTCTAGTCCCCAGCTAGAACCAAATACTTTCTTCAAACTCCACCTATGGAATTCCACCACTTCCTTGTGACTCTCTTCCCTAGGCCTGACCTCAGGTCACTCAGGAATCCTGATTTCAGCATACAAACCAAATGTCCAAGCAAGGGTGAGGTGCCAGCTGACCTAGTGGCCCCAGCACTCCGGGAGAGGACAGCACTGCCTGCCTGTGGGACAGGTGCAGAGTGGGGCCGATGGAAGGAGACGGAGCCGGAGGCAGAAATCGTCGGACTCAGTGTCAGAAAACGGACTTTTGAGTGCACTGGTGGTGACCTAAACTCTTTCCACGCCACGTATACACCAAGGTCATCCTGGGGATTTGCTGAAGCTACCGCCAGCGTAATGCCTCACGCGGTATTCAGCCTGGCTTCTTTGTGCTTCCATCCACACGCTCACCCACTTTCACAGTGAGTTTCACCACAGGCCGTACCACAGGCCAAATGGCAGTCTGTTTACAATTTGCAGCCAAACACCCAGAGGGGTCCCCTTGGGCAAATGAGATGTTCATTAATCTGCAAAGACCCCACTTGCACACAACCTTTTCTGTACATGCCCATCATCTAGAATAGTGGTTTCCGTGCTGTGTCCCCTGAAACCTAAAGTTATATAAAGGATCTGAGAAAACCAAGGAAAGCAAAGTTGACAGGGATCTGACCCTCCACCCTTTCTTCCATCAGGTCCATGCTGGCTTTACCTATTTTCTATATTTTATTTATCACATACACTTTATCACATGTAATATGTAATATAAATAATGTAGATACAGCCAGATGACCTTGTGGAGAAAAAAAATGATTCAATTGCTAAATAAAAGCTTGAAAATCATGACTTAATCAGAGTAAGGTCTGCTTGCATCAGTGCCTGTAGTTTACAAAGCTCTACCAGGCCAGTGTACTGTGAGCAGCCAACCACAGGGTGGCCTCTCTGGTGGAAGCAGGGCTGGGGAGCCCAAAGACATTTACTTGGCACCACCTGCTTCCTTTTAACTCTCTCTTTCTCTTTCTCGTTTTTTTTTTTTTCTCTCTCTCTCTCTCTTCACTCCCACCCCAGAGAACAGTTTGCAACCACTGAACCAGATAATCTGTATGGCTCCTCCAAACTCTATGTCGAAAGTTTCCTAGATTCCAGTAATTTTTGAACAAGTGAAGAAATTTTGCTATGGCTCCAATGTCTGTCCCCTCCAAAACTCGTATGGAAACTTACAAATTGCCATTGTAGCAGTGTTGAGAGGTGGGACCCCTAAAAGGTGATTAGACCATGAGGGCTCTGTCCTGTGACTGGACGAATGTCATTAATGAGAGTGGGTTCCTCATAAAGGATGAGTTCAACCCTCTCTCTTGCCCTCTCTCAACCTCCCCTTGCCCTTCTGCCATACAATGCCTTCTGCCACATTTTGACCCAGGAAGAAGGCCCTCACCGGATGCTGGCGCCTTGGAATAGGACTTCCCAGCTTCCAGAATTGTGAACCCACAAACTTCTATTTGTTATAATTGTCCAGTCTGTGGCATTCTGTTATAGCAGCACAGATGGACTAAGAATTAATGAAAGGTAAAATAGATAGATAGATGGAATGGGTGAGCAGAATACTGATATTCTCTGGGGTCTAAAATTTAAAGAATTCTCAATTGTTTCAAGTCATTGCTGAGAAATATTAATATATGTTGAAATTAGATTTTACTCCACAGTTGCACAGATGAGCTTCAAAGAGGATTCTCTGACTGTTTCTTTTGTTTTGTTTTAAATGTGGCTACCCATCCCCTCTCTTGGAGGCCAAGTGAGATATTTCAGGTGAGAATCACAACAGCCAAGTATTTCTAGCAGCGAAGAAGTGATGGTGGGAAATAATACCAGGTGATCACCAAGCCTTCTTTCACCAGTTTGCCATCCCAGACTCACTTTCAACACCCGGAGAAAATCACTTGTCCCTCTTGAAGCTGTTTAATCATCAGCCTTAACATTGGTATTCAACATTTAAACCTTATCTTCTGTGACTATGTCACCTCGACTTCTGGTTTGTTTTTGGTTGGTTTTTTGTTTTTGTTTTGAGACAAGGTCTGGCTCTATCACCCAGGCTGGAATGCAGTGGCATGATCTAGGCTCACTGCAACCTCCATCTCCCCGGTTCAAGTGATCCTCCTACCTCAGGCTCCCAAGTAGCTGGGACTACAGGCACACACCACCACACCTGACTAATTTTTTGTTGTTGTTTGTTTGGTAGAGACAGAGTTTCATCAAGTTGCCCAGGCTGATCTCAAACTCTTAGGCTCAAGCAATCTGCCCTCCTCAGTCTCCCAAAGTGCTGGAATTAGAGTCATGAGCCACTGCGCCCAGCCTATGTTCTTAAGATATAAAAATGAAACTTGCCCTACGCTTTGTTCATTTATAGGAATAACGATCTTCTCTTATTCTGCCCTCTCAAAAAAGCATTTTATATAAAAAACTTCAGATTGTTTTCCCCCAGGATTATGTAAAGCATTTCCAATTCTTGTTTTGATAAATGTCACCTAAATATTAAAATATTACATCTTTAGTTTGGGTGTTTTTTTAAGTAGTGAATAAGTAAGTAGGGCTCTTGATTGAAAATGTTTGTGTCTGGTATTTTTTTCTCTTAGTTGAGTGGTTTATTTTACTCATCTTTTAAATATGAAAGGTACATGAAATATACCAGATGGGTTCCCAACTTGCCAAAGCTCAAGCTACAAAATCAGTCAGCGTGGAGCTGCCCTGAGAGGTGGAGTGGGTGACTTCTGAGGGGTTTCTCTACATCACTGTTTGAAGACCCCTGTATGCTAATGTTCTTTAGGCATCCCTCAAACTATAAAATTTTATGATTCTACTGTCCCTGAGTAGCTAAAATTGGGTAAGAAAAAGAAATAAGTGTTCCAAAAACCAAATGAGGAATCAGAAAGACACACTTATTGCTGGTTCATTAAAGCAGCCATGCAGTTTACCTTGGACCCCCATAACTCAATGTTCTACATCTGCAAAACAGAGAAAGTATTGGGTAAATGAGGGTCTGAATGGGTGCCTCTCTCAAAGCACCACACCCACCCCAATACCAAACGCCGGGCAGAGTTACATGCACGGTGGAAAGCTGATAAAGTATGACGTCAGTAGGGGCCGGGTGAGCTGAGGACAGAAGACAGGACAGGGCAGGAAGCAGAAATTCCAGAACTCAAAAGGCAGAGTGATGGAGTGGCTCCAAACCATCTTCCCAAACCTCAGAGGTGCCAATTTGATTGGATGAAGTTAAAGGGAACAAAAGAATATGCCAATAAAAGTCAAAACAAAAGATGAAGCCACAGCACAGCTTTCCCCAAGGACTGCCCTGGCCACACGGGCAGGAGGGGGACCAGTAGGCCTAAGAGCAGGTCCAGAGTCTGCCGAGCGCCCCCTCCTGCACTTCTGCTCCCCACAACTCAGCTGTGCCTCCTGCACCTTGAACCCATTCGAGAAGACTTTTGGGTTTTTCTGTTTTCGTTTGTTTTTGACAGAGTTTGGCAAATTGTAATATGAAAAGAACCAAAGAAGAAAAGGGAAAAAATTATTTATTCAGCATTAAAGAATAAAAGGATCTACCCTCTTAATTGAGGCAAACAAAGACCTTTCAAAATCCATTCAGTCGAGCATCAGCTCTCATGCCTCCCTGTTCCTGCCACAGCCACTTCACTCCCCCTGCTCACACCCACCCCTCCCTGCCCCCAGGGCTGCCCCAACTCACCATTCCCCCAGCCTCAAACCCACACACGTCCATCTGAAACAAACACGTAGGAAGACTCAGCAAACACACACTCCGTCACATATACACACACAGATACAGCTACCCCATCCCTCTCTCAACTTTCCAACAGCTAGCAGAGATGTCAGCCGGGATACCCAGCTTGTCCCACACTCTCTTCCAGTGAAGCCACCTGGGCTCAGCCCCTGTGGAGGAGCAGCTGTGGGTGACCATTACTGTACCTGGCCACCGCACCCGAGCGGCAGCCAACTGGGCTACAGCAAATGACCCTGAGCGTGGCTGGGTGAGAGGGAGGGTGAGCAGGTTCGTTTATCTCTTACACATTGCAAGTGAGGGACTTAGGCCACATTCATTCCTTCCTCACTCCTTCCCTGGGCTGAGATGCATGTAACTGGTTCCGTCTCACCCACTCTTGGATTGCCTCTTTTATCCTCCTGCCACAGCCTTTTTCTTTGGAAGAGCAAGTGCCAGAAGATAAGCTTCTGAAACAAGTCAGATTCTTTCTGGGAGCGGTGTTCCCACCAGCCTGGAGCATTTTCACACAGCTTGGTGTCCTGAACAGGCCTGTGCAGTCTGTGGAAGGAAGTGTGATAACAAAGGAATGCGGCTCTGGGCCATGGACTCCCAGGGAAAGGGACAGAGGAAGAGTAAGGAGGAAGAGCAGAGCCACAGGTCAGGAGCCATTATGCCTTGGTGACACCATCTGCCTGTGACACTGAAGTCACACTTGATGGTAGAGCTTTGAATGCTGGACTCCACAGAACCCACCAAGTCTTGGGCTGAAAATCAGCTACAGTTCTGGTTCTCAGTGACCAGGAAAGTCCCCTGTGATACTATCACAGGGTAACCAGTGATTACGGCACCAAAGCCCTGCTCCCTGCAGCCTCCCCAAATTCCAGCCCTCCTATGGGATTGGCCTTGGGAATGTGATCTGTTAAAATGTTACCCCTTCCTCTCATTGCCTGTGAGGCATAAAGATCTTGAGAGTGAGTCTTAACTCTCACCTTTGGAGAAATTTGAAACACAAGAAATTACCTCCTTTCTGTTTTTGGAACAGCTGTCATTTCTGCTGGTGAAACCTCAGGTCTTAGGAGTTTCCTATAGACCCTGGTCATGGAGCCCTTGACAAAGTTCTTAGGCTGCAATAAAGAGATTACATGGAGAGGAAGAAAATTTGCAGTGTAGTAGAAAGACATGGATAGTAAACTGTGTATTGATTTCATTTTAACTTACCACATCTTCAGCCATTTCCATGCAAACTTTTTCTGGAGAGCTCATAACATGTAAAGGCAATGGGACAAGTTTAATCTTCTTTCATCCCCCAGTGGCAGGATTAGAAAGCCATGAACTGGCCAAAGATCACAAAGAAAGAAAAAAAGGGAAGGAAGCAAAGCAAATGGCCTGAGTTATCCCTCCCTGGACCATTCCAGTACCCTAACTAATCAAGAACTGCCCCCTTTTAAAAAGATAAACTTTCTCAGCCTGTACTGGGGCCAGAGCCAAATTTTCTGGTTCTGGTAAATCAGTAGTTCAAATTCCAAAGAGGTTCAAAACCCACATCTCCATTCAGGTTCTCCAATCATCCCCTCTGACTCTACAAGGTAAATCCATACACAGAGGAGTTCCTAGGAAACCCAAAGTAAATGCACCCAAGGATCAAGAAAATAATGGCCTGTGAGAGTGCCATTTTTAATTTGCAATCCTACTACCGAGTATATACCCAAAAGAATTGAAAACAGAATCTTGAAAAGATATCTGCACTCCTGTGTTCACTGCAACAAGATCAAGAAGAGTCAAGTTATGGAAACAACCCAAATGTCCATCAAGAGATGAATGGATAAAGAAAATGTGGTACACACATACAATAGAACTTTTCAGCCTGAGAAAAGAAGGAAACCCTGCCATTTCCGACAACATAGATGAACCTGGAAGACATTATGCTAAGTGAAATAAGCCAGGCACAGAAGGACAAATACCGCATGATTCCACTTACATGAGGTGTCTAAAATAGGCTCATAGAAACAAAGAATAAAATGGTGGTTGCCAGGGGCCAAGGGGAAGGGAAATGGGGTCCTTGCCCAATGGGTATAAAGTTACAGTTATACAAGTGAATTAGTTCTAGAGATCTGCTGTATAGCATTGCACAGTCAACAATACAGTATAATGCACTTAAACATTTATTAAGAGGGTATATCTCCTGTTAAGTGTTCTTTCCCTTAAAAAAAAGGAATGGGGGGAACACAAGTGAACTTTTGAGATGACAGCTGTGTCTGTTACCTTGGTTGTGGTAATGGTGTCAAAGGGGCATGCATATGTTCAAACTCATCAAATTGGATACATTAAATATGTGCAGTTTTTGTATGTCAATTATAAACCTGCTTAAAAAGAAAAAGAAAAGAATAGTCGAGGTGGCCCTGAGTGTTTTAACTTGAGCCCTGATCAATGAGACAGTATGATTTCTGCCATGTATCAAAGCAGGAAAAAACTGAAACAGTCAGAGACTAAGTGGCCCCTTTCCTCCGGCTCAATTCATTGCCTCTGATGTACACAGCACAGGACAAGAAGAGGCTATTGACAGGAACCGCTCTCAGAGGAAGTGGGAATCCCCTCTACAGATAGGCAATGACCTCTTTTCACTCAAAGAGAAATGGTGTCTGTTTCTAGGGAAGGGGCTGAAGAAACTGATCAAGAATTTAAAAGATGGTTTCTCCCAAAAGTGGCCAGAAAAACTCTTCAGTTTCTCGGGCCTCAGAACTGCTGGGAAACCAAAGGCGAGCAGCGCTGGGCAGCAAAATGTCTCTGAAAGTCGGGTCTGGAAGGTCAAAAACCATGGTAGTTACTTGGCATTTGGGGGCATTCAGCATTCAAACACTCTCCTATTCCGGGAGGAAATTTCAAATTAGGCGGGAGACAGGATCCCTTATTAAGGAAGCCAAAGGGGGCACATGGCTGCCTTCCCTCCTTGCTCAGCAAGGCCACGTGACCTGAGCACAGCCAATCAGAGTCTTCCACTCAGGTTTTAATTCTGCGTCCATGAAGCAAAGTCAAGGATCACTTAGAAGTTGTCAGGAGGCCATTCGTGCGATAGAAGTTTCCAGGAGCAGTAGCATCCAAGGGTGAGACCCCAGAAGCAACACCCTAAGCCCAGAGCACCCAGGGTAGGATGTCGCTGGGCCTTGCCCACCTTTGTTTGTGCTCAGGTGGGTGTGCTCAACTACCCACAGATAGCAAACAGCTACCAAATACCCTTCCAATCAATTTGCCTTCTGTTTTTTTTTTTTTTTAAATTCACAACCAAGAACCCTAATGCTGAATTATAATAGGGAATGATTCAGAAAAGAACCCTCTGCTTGTTGCGAGGTGACCGTCTAACCCCTAAAGTGCCAAGAAGTCCTTTTCTCAGGTGACACTTACCGTGTCCTCTCTGGGCAGTGAGCAGGTAACTGAGAAAATTGTGATGGTTGTATTAACTGCACAGGCCACATGGGACTGTCCTAAGGCAGTCTGCCCTCTGGGAGATGACACGCTCACACTCAGCCACCCACTCTGCACACTCAAAGACAACCCGGTTGGCTGGTGCCCTGCTTCCTTACCCTTTTCTTCTACTGTTTTTTGGTTTGTTTGTTTGTTTGTTGTTTGTTTGTTGTTTTGTTTTGTCTTTTGGTTTGTTGTTGTTGCTGCTTTTAGCAAATGCGTGTTTGGGAGATATAAGTGCTCTTCTGTAATCCACAGGGGAGAGTATGACAAAAAGTACAGCTCAAAGCCCACAGCCAGTTTCCACCAGTCACCTGATCAAGGCCTGGCAACCCCAACCCATTTGCTGTGCCCCATGATGGCCTCAAGGCCCCATTCAGGAGGAAAAGTTCACTCTACCAATTAACTTTTTTTTTTTTTTTGAGATGGAGTCTCACTCACTGTGTTGCCCAGGCTGGAGTGCAGTGGTGCAGTCTTGGTTCACTGCAACCTCTGCCTCCCGGATTCAAGCAATTCTCCTGCCTCAGCCTCCCGAGTAGCTGGGATTACAGACCATTAACTTATCTCATTTTTTAGAAACTCACACTCAAAATATACTTCTCTGGAATCCAGGTGCAGCAGCCAGGAAACCATTTAGTTCTCTGAATATACTTGTGTTTGTCTCTCGCACCAGAAACAGCAAACCTACCCACCGTGGGCTCACACCCAGCAACCTCCACATAACCTGACCAGCTTCTACTTCTTTAATATTTAGCTCAGGTACCATCAACTCCAGGAAGCACTTGCCGGCCTTTCAAGGGTGTATGGGAGGCTCTTTCTTTACACTTTCCAAATGCCCCCCATACTGACATTGTTGCACTTACCCTGGGGCACTGCATCCCATATGTGTCTGTCCCCTCAAGTAGACCATGAGCTCCTTAGCAGCCGGCACTGTGTCATATACCAACACTCTGTGCAGCAAGTGCACACAGCAAGTGTTCCATGAGTGTGGGTGAAATAAATGAATGAATCAGGTAGGACTGGGATTTATTCCCAGACGTGAAGTGACTCTGCCTCTGAGACCGCATCTGCCAAAAGAGGAAACAGAGAAGAGTGATGGCAAAGGTCCCTGCCAACCCCAAGACTTTGTGAGTCATTGAAGTTTTCCCTCGTGAGTCCTGTGTAACAACAATCACGATAACATGCACCCAACAGGCCGGCCACCGAGCTGCTGAGCACAGAATTGGAGCTGTCTCGTTCAAGCCTCAGCCCCTACCAGCGTGTTTGTAGGAGGCTGTGCGGCAGCCATGTGCTCAGTCCCACGGGTGACTACGGTGGGGCTGGTTAAGAGTGCCGACCAACACGAACAAGAGGCAGCCAAGACAAGGGAGAAGAAAAGGGCCGAGATTGGCTGTGGTTTTTCTGCAAGAAGGGACTTGAGGAACAAGCCAGGGAGAAATAGGAAGGGAGGTTACAGTTGCTGAATGCTCACCGAGTGCGTCCTCACAAAACCCCAAGCACTATCATGTATGCTATACCTGCTTTACCTGGAGGAAAACCAAGGCTCAGAGAAGTTTAGGACCTGCCAAAGGGAGGCAGTGCTCAAAAGCAAGCATCTGTTGGATTCCTGCACCTGGCTCATTTCCACACCCCAGCATGGCTGAGGTCTGACGACGGGAATCAGTCCTGCAGATGCCCCTGCCCCTCTGATCCAGGCCCTCAGAACTGTGTCCAGTAGTGTCCCAAGTTTGTTCTCCTAAAAGCAGCAAGCGACATGTAACCAATGAAATCACAGTCAGTCGCCTCACAGCTCACAATTTCTGAGGGACTTCTAACGCTATCGAGACTAACCCCCGAAGCTGTGAATGTGCATTGGCTAGGAAAAGCGCTCATGACTTGGAGTCCAAGACCCTGACTGCAGGGCCCCAGTTAACTATTTGTGGGCCGGTGGTCATGGGACTTTGAAAGCAGTGCAGCATTAAACACTAGCACATACCATCATTACGAAGAAGATGAGAACTCTGGCTTTAACATAGAGTCAGATATGATCTGGACCCACATGCTGATCCTTTTAAGTACATCAACAGCTTTCAAAAGGGATAGCATGTCTCAACTAAGCCTGACAACCTCTCCGAGACTTGCTGGCCTGTTTATTTGTTCCAAGCATCTGTTTGGCTAGAGGAACACAGCCAGAGCTGGGAGACAGACATCCCTCTGCCTGCAAACCCCACCATCAGCTGGACAGATGGGCCAGAGGGCAGGACACACAGGAGAAAGGATGCTAAACACGACACAGATAGCAGCTGACCCAGACAACCAGACTCCACGTGCCGGAGATTGAGCAGTGTCACAGACAGCTCCTTCCTCTCCCCTCACCATGCCTGTGCTGACCCCGCTGGCAGAGAGCTGGTGACTGAGACGGCATCACTGCTGGGAAAGAGACTGGCTCCACACCCCCA
>NW_012114455.1:6101364-6108831 GCF_000951035.1 Colobus angolensis palliatus | reverse complement strand
CCCCCATACCTTTCCGTCCCTCCTGCTCTCTCTCTGTCCCCTTGCTGGCTGGATTCAGCCCTGCTGTCATCAGGAGGGCCTGGAGCCTGGCCGACAGTCAGCTGATAGGAGCCGTGACTCAGCCTTCTCTGAGGTAGGGTGGGAGGGCCTGGGCTGGATCCTCCAGGAGCTGCTCTGCTCCGTGGGCCTGCCCTGGGCTGACCTAAAATGAGGTGCTTTGCTCTCCCTCACTTCCACTCCCTGGGCAGTTTTGCTCTCTTACTTAGACTACCTCTCACTGCACCTCCTACTCTCCAGCCCCAACACGATGCAGACACAATTTAGGAACACTAGTCTTTACAAAATAATGCATTTTCTGTGAAGCCTCTCCTGACTCACTGAGCAGAGTTAAACACAGTCATATCTTAGTATCTGCAGAGGGCTGGACCGGGATGCCAAAATCTGCAGGACCCCCCAGATACCAAAATCCACAGGTGTTCAGTAACTCGGCCCTGTGAACCTTCATATGGAAACATTCTGCCCTCTGCATCCATGAGCTCTGCATGCCAAGAATACTGTATTTTAGATCTGCCAATGGTTGAATCCATGAATGGGGAACCCCATGGACACAGAGAGCTGACTCTCTATTCATATTTGTAATCTCTTCTTGCACCCTGTACCCACCTCTGTTGAGAGACTGTATAGGGGAGTAATCAAGAAATAGAGGCTGGGTGCAGTGGCTCATGCCTGTAATCCTAGCACTTTGGGAGGCCAAGACAAGTGGATCCCTTGGGCCCAGAGGTTTGAGATCAGCCTGGACAATGTAGTGAGACTCCATGTCTATTAATTCTTAAAAATAAAAATAAAATAATTAATAAAAGAAACGAACCCTGGAGTAAGACTGCCTGGGTTCAAGTCCAGCTATGCCACTTATTAGCAGAGGCTGTTGCAGAGATTATCTGAATTGGTAGATGTCAAGGCCAAAGGCAAAGCACTTGGAGATTACATATGTATTCTATATGACATATACCCAAGTACTATATATATAATGTATATCTTACATATGTCTCTCCAAGTGCTTTGCCTTTGTCCTTGATAGGGTTTGGATTTGTGCCCCCACCCAAATCTCATGCTGAATTGTAACACCCAATGTGGGAAGAGGGGCCTGGTGGGAGGTAATTGGGTCATGGGGGAGACCTCCCCCTTACTGTTCTCCTAATAGTGAATTCTCACAAGATCTGGTTGTCTAAAAGTGGATACCACTTCACGCTTCACACTCTTCCTCCTTCTCTGGCCATGTAAGACGTGCCTGCTCCTGCTTCACCTCCCACCATGATCTTAAGTTTCCTGAGGCCTCCCCAACCATGCTTCTCACACAGCCCACGGAACCATGAGCCAAATAAACCTCTTTTTTTTTTTTTTTTTTTTGAGGCGGAGTCTCGCTCTGTCGCCCAGGCTGGAGTGCAGTGGCCGGATCTCAGCTCACTGCAAGCTCCGCCCCCCGGGTTTACGCCATTCTCCTGCCTCAGCCTCCTGAGTAGCTGGGACTACAGGCGCCCGCCACCTCGCCCGGCTAGTTTTTTGTATTTTTAGTAGAGACGGGGTTTCACCGTGTTAGCCAGGATGGTCTCGAACTCCTGACCTCATGATCCACCCGTCTCGGCCTCCCAAAGTGCTGGGATTACAGGCTTGAGCCACCGTGCCCGGCCCCTCTTTTCTTTATAAATTACTCAGTCTCAGGTAGTCCTTTATAGCGATGTGAGAATGGGTATATATATGTGTGTGTGTGTGTGTGTGTGTGTGTGTGTATCTCCAAGGATATTACATCATATCATATGGCCATCTCTCTACTTTTCTGCATTCTCCACTAGTCAGTGAGCTCTTTAAGAGCAGGGACCTTGACTTCTATTTTACACATCCCTTAAGTCAGTGTTTAGGATATAGCACGTACTCAAAAACTAACTGATGAATGAATAAATACCAGAATTCTGGGTCACTCAACCCAGCACATATACAATCAACTGAGGCAGAAAAGTCCTAATCACCACTCACCCCTCCCCAGCCTTTTTAATTTCCCAGCAGAATCCCAAGTGGAACGTTCCAGGAGAGGCCTGGCTTTAATTTTAAGAGATAAAGACAGCCAAGTGCTGGATAAATGCCTTATCCTGGTTTTCAAACCCCTTTCTCCTTATTCCCCAAGACTCCCACGTCTGCCTTCCTCCCTGACGCCTCCCAGGCAACACCCAAGCTGTCCTGTGCTCCACCCCGAGTAGCCCTCCTTTCCCACACAGCTTGTGACACCACTGCCCACCCCCAGGGATATGGAGGAAACCAGCCACCTCCAAGGCCAGGCAGGCGGTGCCATTCCCACAGCCATCACCCATAATCCTTCAACACCAACCAGCTCCGCTGGAAGCAGCCCAAACTCTAATGCTGAGAGTGACATCCAAACCAGAGTTTTCCATGAGTGTGAGGCTGGAAAGACCACACACAGAAGACGTGCACAGGCCTCCACCCAGGCCTCACACAGACACCCAGATCGCTACACCTCACACACCATGATACACACAACAGCCCCTCTTGGGGTATCCTGCTGCCTCCACCCCAGACAAAAACAATGCTGTTGAGTACATGGTCCACTTAAAAGTCTTTTCCTGAGCCTGCAGAACCTTCCATCCACCCACCATCACATTCAGACGCATTGTGCTATAGCAGAAGGGAGAGACCAGAGCCTAAAGCAGGAAAGTGACCTTCAGGTTGTATAATCCCCTGAAAAGATGGGAAAAACCAAGTGCACACTAAATGTCAAGTCCTATCTATTCTAGGAACTTTAGGAAAAAAAAAAAAAACACACAAAATCCCTCCTTTTTTGGCAAGAAGAATGAGGCCTGTGATGCCAGCAATACTGGCCGTGTGCTTGGTGGAGATTCCACGGGCCGCTCTCAGCCCCAGGTTCACCCTGAGCAGCTCCACCTTGGTTTGTTTTATGTACAAACTAAGTAAACTTTAGTTTGAAGGAAGAATGCCATAGCTAAAACATGTTCATGCAGTTCCCATATCTCTACTTCTATCCAAACTTGGAGGTTCAACCTGTATGAAGCTTTGGCCCCACCTCTTCCCCTCCCCTTCAGCCTTCTCTGCACTCTTACACACACTCACACATGTCGTTCCTTCTAAGCAATGGCTTGTTGTTCTTGGTGAGGAAAGGGCTACTTGCAGATACCAGGCTTGAATGGCAAGGAAGGCCAAGGTGGCCAAAAGCCTTTGCTCTGGGACCAATATTTTGTCCGGTAAGAATGTTTATACTCCCAGTATCAAACTCCAGAATGCTGAAACACAGCTTTCTGCTGTCTCCTTGGACCCTGGGGTCCTCTAATCCTTTGGGTTTCTGCAAACCCAGAACTCTATGTTGGGAAACATGGGGTAGAGGATAGGACAGATGAGATCTTGAAGCTATTGCTGGGAAATAGAAGAATTTGTGGAAAATCACTCAGCTGTTCTCAAGTCTGTCTTCCCACAAAAACTTGGTTCTAGGAGGAGGTTGTTTCTGACATTCTTTAAGTTATCCATAGATATCACTGCATGCATGACCCAGCCCTGGGCACTAAAAGGAGAGCAAAAAGAAAGATTTCCTGTCTTTAAGGAACCAACTATTCTATCTATAAGAATCCAACCATCCAATGGAGAGAGAAGACATAGCCCAATGTGATCTTCCTGCCTATCGCACAGACAAAACCAATTCACCAAAACCATGGCATTGCGGTAAAGAAGTAGTTTAATTGATGCAAGGCCAGCCATACCACATAGGAGACAGAATTATTACTGAAATCAATCTCCCTGGAAGCTCCAAGGTTAGGAGTTGGGCAGGGGATAGCGTGGTGGGCAGGGGGCTAGGGAGTGCTGATTGATTGGGGGATGCAATTATAGAAGTGTGGAACTTGGTCCTCATGCACTGAGTCCACCTCTGGGTGGAGGCCATGGGTCTGGTTGTGTCATTAGTCACAAGTTTAGGTAGAATTAGACAATCATTAGAAATGCAAAAGTCTGAAAAGACATCTCAAAAAGTCAATCTTAGGTTCTACAATAGTGATGTTATATACAGGAGTAACTAGGGAAGTTATAAATCTTGTGACCTCTGGAACAATGGCTGGTTATCGTTTAACCACAGCTACACCTTAGCAGAACTCAGGCCCTTCTCATAAGCCTAACCTTGTGGCCTTTCATTAGTTTTATGAAGGCAGTTTCGTTTTGAAAAGCGCTATTATCATCCTTGCTTTAAGGTTAAACTATAAACTAAATTCCTTCGAAAGTTAGGTTGGCCCATGCCCAGTAATGACCAAGGACAGCTTGGAGGTTAGAAGCAAGATGGAGGCAACCATGTTAGATTTTTCTCACTGTCATAATTTTGCAACGGTGGTTTTAGGACCACGGCTGCACGCCAAGCCAAGGAAGAAACTCAGAGGAGATGAACTCGGGGAGTCTTCGTGGGGAGATGAGACTCCAATGGGGTCTTAAAGCACTTGGGCAGGGAAAGGGGTGGATGGAAAGCATGTCAAGTGACCAGAAGTGACCTAGAGAAGACCAGAAGGGGAAGTGAGCCAGAAGGGCTTAGAGGCTGCTGAGTAGAACAGTGGTGGTGCCACATGTGTGGTAGGTATGGCTGAGAATACCCCCACATATGGAAAAGTGCCATAGCATGATCGCTCAGTGTCAGGCACCTTGTTAATTGACGTATGTAAACAATGTTTTGGCCAGGAACCGTGGCTCATTCCTGTAATCCCAGCACTTTGGGAGGCCAAGGCAGGCAGATCACCTGAGGTCAGGAGTTCAAGACCAGCCTGGCCAACATGGCAAAACCCTGTCTCTATTAAAAATACAAAAATTAGCCTGGCATGGTGGCAGGTGCCTGTAATCCCAGCTACTCGGAGGCTGAGGCAGGAGAATCGCTTGAACCTGGAAAGCAGAGATTGCAGTGAGCCGAGATCATGCCACTGCACTCCAGCGCGGGCGACAGAGTGGATATTTATATTCCTTCTGGGAGGTAGGTAGTGTTATCCCAATTGTGGAGAGGAGGAAGGTGAGGTTTAGAGAGGTGAAGTCACTTGCCCAAAGCCCTATCCCATCCTTCCTAACAAAGCCTCAGCTTTCTCTTCTCTAAACACCGTGCTTATTTGGTTGGGCCCAACCTTTCTAGTTTCTATAATCACAGGAAGAATGTTTTCTCCTGTGAGACCCGAAAACTTCCTGAAGGCAGGTTCACCTTAATTGTTCCCCCAAAAGCATGTAACATCTTTAACAAAGCAAGTGGTTTCTTTTTTCATTCATTCATTCATGTCTTAAACTAGTGACCTGAATGAAATAGACGTTAAAAGTCTTGAATATTAATTAAGCACTGGCTTCATCAAAGTAGATTCTTCAAGAAAGTATAGGTGGAGCTACACCCGGCTCCACACAGATCTGCAAAATTTTACATGAATTAAGCAAATGGCCTTGAGCCACAAGGAGGAGGTGGTAACTCAGCACCTTCCCTGTGCGAGGCATTATAGAAGACTTTATTTAATTTAATGCAGACATCAAACCGCAGGGTGATTATTATTCTCCCCATTTTATGAAGAAGAGCCCCCCTCTGGCTCAGAGAAGGTAAGCAAGTGGTCTGAAATCACACAGCAGGTAAAGGGCAGCGTTCAGATGCAAGTATGGGCTGCAACCACTGCAGAACGATGTACTCTGCATTCCGCCTATATGCCTGAGCTGCCAACGGAGCAATAGGAGTCTCAAAGCATTAGGTCATTCCCCTCCTGAGAAGCCAGGGACCATGCTTTGCCTCCTCAGAAGGACCTGCCAAAATATCTGTGCTCTGGGAACCGGGGGCACTTGAGGCCCCTCCTGCTGGAAAAGCCTCATCCTCTGCAGCTCCAGGGGTCCCTGGAGACACCACACTTCACCTCGGGCCCCTCTGAGCCTTCCCCTCCCTGACAGCAACACGCTCTGAAAATGGCCAAGGAAAGGAAGTGCAGCCTCATATCCTGGATGGCACTCAGCCTGTCAGCCTGAGGAAAAACTGAGGTTGCCGGCACGCACTGTGCCTCAGGGGCCTCGGCCAGCACTTCCCTCCACAGAGCAAACACCAAACCCAGGTCCTAAGGATGGGGGGACTGGAAGGGCAGAAACCCAGGGCAGGTATTTTCCTGAAATTCCTGGAAAGCAGAGGCAGCTGGACAGGGGAAGCTCTTCTGCTTTTCTCCCCATTCTGGCTCCAGGTCTTGATGTTGCACCTTGTGGCCCCTGGTGTGACAGAGGTGGGTGCTAGGAGGTGGGGGAGTTGAGGGAATCCCAGCCCTGCTTCCTCTGTATTCAGCTCACTCACCCTCTTCATCTACCCACAAGTGCATGCTCAATATTGAACTGAAAGGCCAGTTGCTGAGGGAAATTTGTCATCCAAACTGGCAAACTCTGAGAGTGCAAGGAGGCATTGTTAATAATTATGCTGTGATGACAGATGTAAATTGAAACTGGGGCAAACTAGGGCATTTGATCCTCCTGGTTATAGGGCTCAGGGCAAAGCCTTTGAAGGGCAAGTCATGAAGACTTTGCCTTTTAAGGAAAAATCATTCAATTTGGTTTAAAGTAGAGAAGTTCTACTTCCAGATATATATATATATATGTCCCTATAATTTCCTCTCTTTCTCCTCTCTAGTGTAAGACTTTGAACCCAGTGAAAGTAAGTAGGAGAGAATTAAAGACACAGTCTACTGACCTCGAAAATCAAAAATATACTGTGGCAATTGTTCTATCGACAGCTTGGCTGCAAGCTTTTTCTGTTTCCCAGAATCCCCCTCCCTGCATGGTTCTAGAGTTGGCTAAAAGTGGGATTTGCAATGGCTTTGGAGGAGAAATGGGGCAGAGACCATTGCTCCATCTGTTGAGGTTGGACGCAGTGACAGGCAATTGTGTCAAATCGATAGCTTGGCCAAGTTGATTGCTTTTGTCCAGCCTTCAGGCAATTGTGGAGGTACAGTCTTACTCTCCTCCAGTCTCTGTCCAGCTCCTCTCTAACCCTGACGCTGCCCTCCCACCGGGGCTCCAGGCCATCATCAGATACTCAGGTTCCTGTCAACTCTCCACCAGCTCCCCCTGCCTGGAGCCACTTCAGCAAGTCAGCTTTCCAAACTAGCCACTCCCTGCACTGGCCCAGCTCATCCCACACTGTGTGAGGACTTGTTCCTAGAAGAAATCTCTGGCAGGGTGTGGGAGCTCACACCTGTAATACCAGCACTTTGGGAGGTTGGGGCAGGATGATCATTTGAGCCCAAGAGTTTGAAGCTGCAGTGAGCTATGATAGTGCCACTGCACTCAGTCTGGGTGAGAGACGAGACCCTGTTGATAGAAAGAAAAAAGGAAGGAAGGAAAGAAGGAAGGAAGGAAGGAAAGGAAGGAAAGAAGGAAGGAAGGAAGGAAGGAAGGAAGGAAAGGAAGGAAAGAAGGAAG
>NW_012114455.1:6090181-6101314 GCF_000951035.1 Colobus angolensis palliatus | reverse complement strand
AAGGAAGGAAAGAAGGAAGGAAGGAAGGAAGGAAGGAAGGAAGGAAGGAAGGAAGGAAGGAAGGAAGGAAGGAAGGAAGGAAAGAAGAAAGGAAACCTCTTATCCCATAACTCCTAGTGGCTCTGCTTCCCTGATTACACCTGGACGAGCACATTTGTAGACTTAACATCCTCACAGGTATAACTTGCATGCAAAGGCAAAATAGCCCTCCTGCTATCCCAGTGTGGAATGGTGACTCTAAAGACAGCCTCAAAGGACAGCTCAGATGAGGTAGAACAAATGGAATCCAGGCTCCAGAGCCATGGGTTTCTGGAATAAAATCCCAGTTCTGCCTACTCATAGCTACCTTGGCCAAGTTGATAGGTTTCGTCCAGCCTTCATTTTCTCCTCTGTTATTTCTCTTGCTCTGCAACACCCAGCTACACCACAAAGCAAACACAGAATGAACTTTGACTGCTCCCCTTCTCCCCACTCTCACCTTCATGAATCGCCACATTGGCCACAAACTTCACATCCAAGGGGTGGCAGCTGGAGAAGGGAGAATTACCAAAGCCTAACCAACAAGGGAGGAGCAAGGAAGGAGGGCAGAGGGAGCTTCTGCAGGAAGAGGCTGTCCTCACAGGGCCTCCCCAGGCTGCCTGGCCAGGAAGCTTTCAAGGATGGATTTCAGAGCAGGGTGTCACTTTTCAAGATGTCCATCTCTGTGCTGGTCCACTGCCCGAGCCCGACCTGCCCTGCTTCTTCAGCTCTGCTCAAAGATGAGTAGCCATGTTGGCTCAGATGTCGCCTCCTCCCCCTAGCCCAGGCACTGTGCTTCAAATCACTGCATCACTTTTTTCAGCCTCAGCGTGAACTGCACCCAGCACCATGCTAAACAGGCACAGAGGCCACATCTGCCCCCTAAGAGCTCGTGATGGAAATGAGACCCACAGGTAGCTGACTCAGCCACCTTGTCAAGCCATTGGGCCCCCTGCTCAGGAGCTGGCAGATTGGATTCAGAGCAGGTGCTTTGAACCTGGTCCTTCACTGCAGGTGGTGATGAGGAAGCAGCACCTCCATTCATTCTGAGGAGTGGGGGTGGCAGGTGGAGATGAGGAGAAGGTGGCCAAAGGCAGAAAGCTCCCCTGGAGCAGAGTTGGGGAGCCAATATTGGAGTTCCTTGGCCTGTCTAGTAGACAGTCCTTCTATCTGATGACCCAACATCTGCAATGTGGACTCTCCCCGTGGGTTCACTGGGCAGGTCATATGCACTCACAGAACCCAGATTGCAAGAGCATACGACCATCTGCCTACAAACCAGGCTCTGTGAGCTCTCTGCCCAGATTCTGTTGTTTGGGTCCTGAGACTGATCTGGAGCCAACTTTCACGTAAATCAATATGTGCAATTTTCTTCCAGCCCACTCTGAATCCTAAGAGACCTATACTCCAGAACAACTTGGTATCTGGCAATCTGAGTCTGAATCTCTGCTTAGAACTCAGCATCTCAGAGCTTTCTCACCCATCTCTATCTTTCATCTGCCTAGCCTGGAGCCAATCAGTCCTCCATTTCAGCCCTGGTGGCTCTCTTACCTTCCCAGGGAGGTTCCCAGTTCCAGGCTTGGTCAAGATCAGTAGTTTCCAAAGTGTGACTCCCAGACCTATTAATGGCATCAGCATCACCTGGGAATTTGTTAGAAATGCAAAATATTGGGCCAGGCACAGTGGCTCATGTCTGTAATCCCAGCACTTTGGGAGGCTGAGGTGGGTGGATCATAAGGTCAAGAGATGGAGACCGTCCTGGCCAACATGGTGAAACCCGTCTCTATTAAAAATACAAAAATTAGCTGGGCATGGTGGTGCACGCCTATAGTCCCAGCTACTTGGGAGATTGAGAGAGGAGAATCGCTTGAACCTGGGAGGCAGAAGTTGCAGTGAGATGAGATCGTGCCACTGCACTCCAGCCTGGCGACAGAGCAGGACTCCATCTCAAAAAAGGAAATGCAAAATATTGGCCTCTAGATGCTAGACCTACCGCGTCAGAAATTCTTAAGACAGGGCCCAGAACTCTGTGTTGTCCTAAGCTCTCCAGGTTTAAGAACCACAGATCTGGACTCCCTCCCTCCCTCCATGAGAACTGGAAGAGGATGGCAGGTGCTGGGGGTGAGAGGGCCAAGCAGAGAGAGCCCCAGGAACCTGCACACAGTAGGGCAATGGCTGAAGGGAAGGAGAAGGTCTGTTTGCCCTCTGCTGAGTTAGTAGGGAGCCTGGCTTTCCCCAGGCAGCAAAAGTCCAGGTATCTGTCCCTTCATGAGCCTAATCTGTCCCCAGAAGAGCCTGACCATGTGTCCCTGCAAACAACATAGCTTGCTCTAGAACAGAGCAGATGTTCCTGAGAGCTGAGCCACTTTAATAGTCAATGGGCAGCCATAAATCATCAGCTGGAGCCATGCAGAGGCTGCAGGGGAAGTGAGGCCACTTGGCCCGAGCCCCGGCATGAGAACTAGGTGTGAGCTCTGTTTGAGCCAGCACACAGGCATCAACCCACATGGGGAAGGATGGGCAGGGCTCCTCCCAAGGCCAGCTCAGAGCTCAGGCTGCAGCCAACTTTCAAGACCAGACATCCTGAGCTGGGGACAATGGGAACCAGACAGGATCCCATTCACCTGCTTCTGTGGGCAGTCTGGAAAAAGAGCTCCATGCCCAACTCCTTCCTGCCCACCTGCCCTCTTCTCCCCTCACAGTCCACACTGAGGTTCTTCCCCAGGCACAAGGTGGGGACAGAAAATTTGCCCAAAAACTCCAGGTCGCTTGGGGAAGCCCAGGAAGCCAGCTGTCTGGAGAAGAGCCTTCTCCAATGTCACCCCCTCCGACCTCCCAAGTGCAGCCTTCCCCATTTCCGACCTGGACCAGACACCGGATATCTAGCCATCCTCTGTGCTGAGGCTCTGGCGACGTCCTCTCTAAACTGAGTGTCCACCTGTGACACCCCCTGCTGAGTCTGGAGTTCAGCACAGAGAACTCCACAAACCCCAGAATCCTTTGGGGCCAGTTCTCCAAAGTTTTAGGAAACAAGGTGAGCGTCAGAGAGGGGCTATGGGGTAACCACACCCTGGACATTTGTCAGGAGGGCAAAGAGGGAAGAAATCAACGAGGACTTGACAGGGAGGGGGAATGTAACTAAAATTTTAAGAGAATTTAAATGCTGGGCCTATTAAATGTATAAAAAGATACCAAAATAAAAGTTTCAGTTTCAGCAGAAGAGCCGACAAAATAAAAACTGGGACCACTGTGAGCATGAGACCAGTCCCAATGTGCGGACCTCAGACACGGAATGTTCCAGAATAAACTGCACCACCCCGGAACCTTTGGGCAGATCAGTAACACAGGAAGGTGAGAGAGTTGTGGGGAAGGGCTCAGGATTTCTGTGGAGAGAGCCGTAGATGAGCTGCGATCTCACCACTCTCCCATGTGGGGTTACCCTCTTACCCCAAGTCTGGTGAGAAGGGGCTTCCGGGCAATCCTCAGAAGACTGCACTGTGGCTCTTGCCTGAAGCCAATCGGGAAGACAGGAACCCAGTGCATAAGTCACTCTCAAGAAAACAGAGATGCACGTGGCCTGGTGGAGGTGGCTGCATGGAAATCAGGCAAGGGGCGCATCGTGTCTCCCAGGGACCGAGATATTAGCCCTGGAGAGAGAGGCACAGTGGGGATGTCTTGCAAATGCTGTCAAAGGAGTTTGCCTAAGGAGCTGAGAGGGTCCACCCACAAGAGAACAGGGGTGATACAGGACCACCAAGGACTGTGCACAGAGCTGCAAGCAGCCACGTACACAGCCTGAGTCTGTGGACACAGGCAGAGACATGACAGATAATGCCTTGCCATCCACAACATGCTCGGTGGCATTGCATGGTAATTCCCATGTGCTGCCCCTCATGTGCAGTGCACAGGCCAGGGTGCCACGCAAAATGTCAGTGAGGGTGCTTTGTTAACACAGTGTTCCCATTTCCGTTCATCCCCTGATGCTGATGCTTTGCCTTGGATTATTTGTGCTTTTGATTTTCACTGAAGAAACCAGCACTTTGACCATACCCATAACAAAGTACTCAGAAGGAGTAGATGATTTTTTAAAAAAGGAATTAAGATGGCCTGGGCTGGCTGGGCGTGGTGGCTCACACCTGTAATCCCAGCACTTTGGGAGGCCAAGGCAGGTGGATCATGAGGCCAGGAGATCCTGGCTAACACAGTGAAACCCCATCTCTACTAAAAATACAAAAAATTAGCCGGGTGCAGTGGCGGGCGCCTGTAGTCCCAGTTACTCGGGAGACTGAGGCAGGAGAAAGGCGTGAACCCAGGAGCCAGAGCTTGCAGTGTGCCGAGATCGCGCCACTGCACTCTAGCCTGGGCGACAAGGCGAAACTCTGTCCCAAAAAAAAAAAGGTTGCCTGGGCCTAGGTTTCCTTTCCATGGTCCCTGTGCACTAAAAAGAGCCTCTGGGTCAAGGGATCTGCAGAAGGGAGCATGCTGGGAATCTCTGAAGAACTCACAGTGCCCGAGAGAAGAGAGTGCCCCGCACACCTAGAGGGCAGAAAGTCACTTGGGGCCTCCCTTCTTCTCATCCCTCCCACCGCCTCCCTCCCACTGCCAGCTCAGGGCCATCTCACCTAAGGCTCACCTGAACCAAGGGAGGAGAGGAGACTGAACATTAAATCCAGTTCCAAATATTTATTAAAATCTTGCACTGGACATTGCCATTTCTGAACTGAGATGAGGGACTTAAAGTGTTGGCAGGATGTACCTCATGTTTCCTTCCAGGGGGGCAGGCAATATTGCACCCACTGAATAATTTTAAAGGGACAATGAGACACAAAAGGTATAAAACTGCATTTTGATCATGCCATGAGTTGTATGCACTCAAAGTTATCTAGTACAGAGGCTGTGGTGATTAATGTTATGTGTCACCATGACTGGGCTAAGGAATACCCAGATAGCTGGTGAAACATTATTTCTAGATGTGTCTGTGAGGGTGTTTCTGAAAGAAATTAGCAATTGAAGCAGTAGACTGGGTAAATAGGATACGCCCTCACCAATGTGGGCAGGTGGCATTCAATCCATCCATTGTAGAACCAAAAAGAACAAAAAGCCCTGAGGAAGGCCAACTTTTCTCCCTCTCTTCTTGAGTTTGGTTATCCCTCTTCTCCTGTCTTTGAGCATAATCTCCTCTGGTTCTCAGGCCTTCCAGTTCAGACAGAATTGCACACCTGCATCTCTGGGTCTCCAGCTTGCATATATAGACACAAATATAGAAATTGATATCTATAGATATAGCTATAGATAGATAGATAGGATATCTATTTATCTATAGATATACCTATTTATGGCTAGATACATCTGTAATATATTATGGCTATAGCTGTCTATCTATCTATAGATATAGCTGTCTTAGCTATTGTAGCTATATTTGCAGACAGATAGCAATAGATAGATAGATAGATAGATAGATAGATAGATAGATAGATAGACAGACAGATATTTTTCATGGATAGATAGATATGTAGGATAGGCATATATATCTATAAATAGATATATATACATAGGATATGGATCTATAGATAGATAGATAGATAGGATATGGATAGATAGATATCTCCTATATTTATCTATAGATAGATGTCCTATATATATACATCTATCCATGAATAGCTGTATCTGTAGCTATCTATGAATAGCAATCTCCTGTGGGTTCTGTTTTTCTGGAGAACCCTGACTAACACAGAGGCTGTGTACTGAGCACTCATTATGTACCAAGCGTTTCCACTGAGGTCAATTATTGTTATCCTCACTTCACAGCTGAGGAAGCTGAAAAGGTTAAAGAACCCTCCAGGTGACCCAAAATTACAACTGGAGAGGCTGAGGTTGAACTAGCATGTCTCTAATCCAAAGTCCTTGTTCTTCATCTCCTCAAGTTCAACACAATTCTTTCTGCCCGTAGGTTCATCCCAGAATTCTAGAACACGGGGGTGGGAATCAGGGAGCACTCCCATATTTGTTCACAAACAGCTAAATTTCCTAGGGACTTATAACATCTGCATTTCATGTCTGCAGCACTAGTACAAGCCCCAAGTGTTGCCCAAGGAGAACAATCGGGCCCTGGACTCCCCCCAGCCCAAGCCGCTTCCCCAGCAGGAGTAGACTTCACAGAGGCAGCAATGTGCAAGGGGGCGCCAGCCCCAGCAGGCACAGAGATGTGAAGTAGGAAGGGTTCCCCTTTTCCGTCTTTACCACACGCTTTGCAGTCACGACTGCACTTTAAAGTCAGCATCAGATTGGTGGAGCTGGTCAAGGTCCAAGACAAATGTGTGATGTTTGTTTTTAAACCAGGCCCCCTGAGCTGAAAACCCTGCAAGGGAAACACCTCCTTTTACAGGCATTCAAGGGCACAGCCAGAGAGCTCCATTTCTTTTCTAGAAAGTTCTCAGAGACTCAGGGATACAAACTAAGTCAAGTACAAGCTTGAGTGGCCTGGTCAAAACAAGTCTAATTTCCTGTGAGGCAGCCAAATAGGACAGACCTCAGCCACAGTGAATGACTCGCTTTGGTTTGGAGACCGGAAACAGGGTACAGATGGCCCTCAGATCCTGGGCACAGCCTGATGCCCTAAGAATCGTGACCAAGTATCTTCCTGGGACAGTGGCATCCCGACAGGTGCCAAGGATCACAGCAAGGAAGATTCTGGCCAAACCATGTAACTACTTCAGTCAACAACCCATCAGTGAGCCAGCAGCCAGCCAGGCCTCCCCGCAGAAAACACAGGGATGAGAATCTTGGACTTTGAATCAGGTGCAGGTTCAGAGCCCAGCCCTGTCCTCACCAATCATGGGACCCTTGGTAACCGTCCTTCCAAGACCCAGTTTCCTGATGTGTAAATTCAGGGAAACAGCAACGCCCAAGAGGCTGATTGTGAGGATGCAATAAGACGACATTGGTAAAGCAGCCTGCACAGTTCCTGGCTATTAAATCTGAATATTAAGTATTAAATACATGTGTACTTAATAAAGTATGAAAATTATTATGTTGTTTTATGATAGTCTCGGGGAAAAAATTAAATTAAAAAAATTATAAAGCTTCCCTTCCCCCAGAATTCCAAGCCCTAATTTAGATCATTGTGATAACTTTTGTGAAGATTCAAAAGTAGTGCTGGATTTCCACTTTATGGAAGGTATAGTAGTCATACTTTTCCCTATGCCTCCCACTAAGTACAACTAAAAGCCCTGTGTACTCTACATAAAACAAACATAAGAGAACTCTGAAAGCTGGAGAGAAAAAGGCAGATCGGCTGGGAAATCTTGGGACTCGAGGACAACAGTGGCAAGCAACCTGGGCTTTCTTTTGGCCTCAACTACACCACAGTTGGACCTGAAGAATACAGCCAACAGCAAAGAAGACAGGCAAGCCCCCCACAAAGGTCTGCTCTCTGTAGCCCAAGGAAAGGAGCAGCCTAGCAAGACCAAACTCTTTTAGAAAATAACTCCTGTACTCCAGCCAAACATCACAGAAAAAAAACTGTGACCCCACTCACACCCACACCAGCAGAGGCCAGAGGGGAGCTACTCTTCACCATCCTCACCAGGCTGAAATCAGGCACCACCAAGACCCCCCAGAGGGTGCAGTCACAGAAAGCCAAGAAAGAATCTGGGACTTGTATTCTCATTGGATGGTTAGAAGACAACCTCCGTCAGAGTGTAGGTGGAGACCAAAAAGGGACCTAGAATTCGCATGCAGGTAGCAATAATGAGACACCCTCCCCCACTGTGCAGAGTTTATGTCACAGCAGGCAACATGGAAAGCAGCAACAAGGCATTCCTACCCCTCCCAGATAAAAGGTATCAGTGGAGGCCTAGTGAGGAGCTGGGAATCCCACCCCTTCTCAGCCATAATGAGGATCCCTCTGGATTAGTCCCTTCTCACACTGCTATGAGGAAATATTTGAGACTGGATAATTTATAAAGGAGAGAGGTTTAATTCACTCACAGTTCCGCATTGCTGGGGAGGCCCCAGGAAACTTACAATCATGGCAGAAGGCAAAGGAGAAGCAGGCACCTTCTTCACAGGGTGGCAGGACAGAGGGCGTGCAAGCAGGGGAAATTCCAGGTGCTTATAAAACCATCAGATCTCATGAGAATCACTCACTATCATGAGAAAAGCTTGGGGGAACCTGCCCCCATGATCCATTTACCTCCATTTGGTTCTGCCTGTGACATGTGGGGATTATGAGGATTACAATTCAAGATGAGATTTTTGGGTGGGGACACAGCCAAACCATATCTCCCTCTCTCAGGTGTCCTGAGAGGTCAAGTGGGCAATCAAGGCTTCTCCTTCCATATGGCAATAACTAAGTGCCCTTCTTCTGCTGGAATGGTGTTTAAGAAGTGTATTCGTGGAATAGGAACAGCTCCAGGCTACAGCTTCCAGAGTGAGTGACACAGAAGACAGGTGATTTCTGCATTTCCAACTGAGGTACTGGGTTCATCTCACTGGGGCATGTCAGACAGTGGGTGCAGGACCATGGGTGCAGCCCACCGAGCGAGAGCCGAAGCAGGGCGAGGCATTGCCTCACCCAGGAAGTGCAAGGGGTAAGGGAATTCCCTTTCCTAGCCAAGGGAAACTGTGACACACAGCACCTGGAAAATCGGGTCACTCCCAACCTAATACTGCGCTTTTCCAAGGGTCTTAGCAAATGGCACTCCAGGAGATTATATCGATTATATCCCGTGCCTGGCTCGGATGGTCCCACACCCACGGGGCCTCCCTCATTGCTAGCACAGCAGTCTGAGATCTAACTGCAAGGCAGCAGCGAGGCTGGGGGAGGGGTGCCCACCATTGCTGAGGCTTGAGTAGGTAAACAAAGCGGCCGGGAAGCTTGAACTTGGTGGAGCCCACCTTAGCTCAAGGAGGCCTGCCTGCCTCTGTAGACTCCACTTCTGGGGACAGGGCATAGCCAAACAAAAGGCAGAAACCTCTGCAGATTTAAATGTCCCTGTCTGACAGCTCTGAAGAGAGTAATGGTTCTCCCAGCATGGAGTTTGAGATCTGAGAATGGACAGACTGCCTCCTCAAGTGGGTCCCTGACCCCCAAGTAGCCTACCTGAGAAGCATCCCCAAGTAGGGTCAGACTGACACCTCACATGGCCAGGTACCCCTCTGAGACGAAGCTTCCAGAGAAATGTTCAGGTAGTAACATTTGCTGTTCAGCAATATTCACTCTTTTGTAGCCTCCGCTGCTGATACCCAGGCAAACAGGGTCTGGAGTGGACCTCCAGCAAACTCCAACAGACCTGCAGCTGAGGGTTGTGACTGTTAGAAGGACAATCAGAAAGGACATCCACACCAAAACCCCATCTGTACATCACCATCATCAAAGACCAAAGGTAGATAAAACCACAAAGATGGGGAAAAAACAGAGCAGAAAAACTGAAAATTCTAAAAATCAGAGTGCCTCTCCCCCTCCAAAGGAACGCAGCTCCTCGCCAGCAATGGAACAAAGCTGGACAGAGAATGATTTTGATGAGTGGAGAGAAGAAGGCTTCAGACAATCAAACTTCTCCGAGCTAAAGGAGGAAGTTCAAACCCATCGCAAAGAAGCTAAAAACTTTGAAAAAAGATTACATGAATGGCTAACTAGAATAACCAATGTAGAGAAGTCTTTAAATGACCTGATAGAGCTGAAAACCATGACAAGAGAACTACATGACAAATGCACAAGCTTCATTCAGTAAGCAATTCCATAAACTGGAAGAAGGGTATCAGTGATTTAAGATCAAATGAATGAAATGAAGCGAGAGAGAAGTATAGAGAAAAAAGAGTAAAAAGAAATGAACAAAGCCTCCAAGAAATATGGGACTATGTGAAAAGACCAAATCTACATCTGATTGGTGTACCCAAAAGTGACAGGGAGAATGGAACCAAGGTGGAAAACACTCTGCAGGATATTATCCAGGAGAACTTCCCCAACTTAGCAAGGCAGGCCAACATTCAAATTCAGGAAATACTAAGAACACCACAAAGATACTCTTGGGGAAGAGTAACTCCAAGACACATAATTGTCAGATTCATCAAAGTTGAAATGAAGGAAAAAATGTTAAGGGCAGCAAGAGAGAAAGGTCAGGTTGCCCACAAAGGGAAGCCCATCAGACTAACAGCGGATCTCTTGGTGGAAACTCTGCAAGCCAGAAGAGAGTGAGGGCCAATATTTAACATTCTTAAAAGAAAGAATTTTCAATCCAGAATTTCATATCCAGCCAAACTAAGCTTCATAAGTGAAGGAGGAATAAAATCTTTTACAGACAAGCAAATGCTGAGAGATTTTGTCACCACTAGGCCTGCCCTACAAGAAATCCTGAAGGAAGCACTAAACATGGAAAGGAACAACCGGTACCAGCCACTGCAAAACCATACCAAAATGTAAAGACCATCGATGCTAGGAAGAAACTGCATCAACTAACGAGCAAAATAACCAGCTAACATCATAATGACAGGATCAAATTCACACCTAACAATATTAACCTTAAATGTAAACGGGCTAAATGCTCCAATTAAAAGACACAGACTGGCAAATTGGATAAAGAGTCAAGACACATCAGTGTGCTGTATTCAGGAGACCCATCTCACATGCAGAGACACGCATAGGCTCAAAGTAAAGGGATGAAGGAAGATCTACCCAGCAAATGGAAAACAAAAAAAGACAGGGGTTACAATCCTAGTCTCTAATAAAACAGACTTTAAACCAACAAAAATCAAAAGAGACAAAGAAGGCCATTACATAATGGTAAAGGGATCAATTCAACGAGAAGAGCTAACTATCCTAAATATATATGCACCCAAATACAGGAGCACCCAGATTCATAAAGCAAGTCCTTAGAGACTTACAAAGAGACTTAGACTACCACACAATAATAATGGGAGACTTTAACACCCTACTGTCAACATTAGACAGATCAACAAGACAGAGAGTTAACAAGGATATCCAGGAATTGAGCTCAGCTCAGCACCAAGCGGACCTGACAGACATCTATAGAACTCTCCACCCCAAATCAACAGAATATACATTCTTCTCAGCAGCACATCACACTTATTCCAAAATTGACCACATAGTTGGAA
>NW_012114455.1:6081281-6082452 GCF_000951035.1 Colobus angolensis palliatus | reverse complement strand
AATCCTCCCCAACTCATTTTATGAGGCCAACATCATCCTGACACCAAAGGCTGGCAGAGACACAACAAAAAAAGAGAACTTTAGACCAATATCCCTGCTGAACATCGATGCAAAGAATCCTCAATAAAATACTGGCAAACCGAATCCAGCAGCACATCAAAAAGCTTATCCAACATGATCAAGTGGGCCTCATCCCTGGGATACAAGGCTGGTTCAACATATACAAATCAATAAACGTAATCCAGCATACAAACAGAAACAAAGACAAGAACCACATGATTATCTCAACAGATGCAGAAAAGGCCTTTGACAAAATTCAATAGCCCTTCATGCTAAAAACTCTCAATAAATTCGGTATTGATGGAACGTATCTCAAAATAATAAGAGCTATTTATGACAAACCCACAACCAATATCATACTGAATGGGCAAAAACTGGAAGCATTCCCTTTGAAAACTGGCACGAGACAGGGATGCCCTCTCTCACCACTCCTATTCAACACAGTGTTGGAAGTTCTGGCCAGGGCTATCAGGCAGAAGAAAGAAATAAAGGGCATTCAATTAGGAAAACAGGAAGTCAAATTGTCCCTGTTTGCAGATGACATGATTGTATATTTAGAAAGCCCCATCGTCTCAGCCCAAAATCTCCTTAAGCTGGTAATCAACTTCAGCAAAGTCTCAGGATACAAAATCAATGTGCAAAAATCACAAGCATTCTTACACACCAACAACAGACAGAGAGCCAAAACCATGAGTGAACTCCCATTCACAATTGCTTCAAATAGAATAAAATACCTAGGAATCCAACTTACAAGGGATGTGAAGGACCTCTTCAAGGAGAACTGCAAACCACTGCTCAACGAAATAGAAGAGGAGACAAACAAATGGAAGAACACTCCATGCTCATGGATAGGAAGAATCAGTATTGTGAAAATGCCCATACTCCCCAAGGTAATTTATAGATTCAATGCCATTCCCATTAAGCTACCAATGACTTTCTTCACAGAATTGGAAAAAAACTACTTTAAAGTTCATATGCAACCAAAAAAGAGCTGACATTGCCTAGACAATCCTAAGCCAAAAGAAGAAAGCTGGAGGCATCACGCTACCTGACTTCAAACTGTACTACAAGGCTACAGTAACCAAAACAGCAAGGTACTGGTACCAAAACA
>NW_012114455.1:6068059-6080152 GCF_000951035.1 Colobus angolensis palliatus | reverse complement strand
AGAAAATGTGGCACATATACACCATGGAATACTATGCAGCCATAAAAAAGGATGAGTTCATGTCCTTTGTAGGGACATGGATGCAGCTGGAAACCATCTTTCTCAGCAAACTATCACAAGAACAGAAAACCAAACACCCCATGTTCTCACTCATAGGTGGGAATTGAACATTGAGAACACTGGACATGGGAAGGGGAACATCACACACCGGGGCCTGTCATGGAGTGGGAGGAGGGAGGAGGGATAGAATTAGGAGATATACCTAATGTAAATGATGAGTTAATGGGTGCGACACACCAACATGGCACAGGTATACATATGTAACAAACCTGCATGTAGTGCACATGTACCCTAGAACTTAAGAGTATAATAATTTTAAAAATTAATAAATAAATAAATTTCATACTATTATTTAAAAAAGAAAGAAGTGTATTAGTTCTCACACTGCTATAGAGAACTACCCGAGACTAGGTAATTTATGAAGAAAAGAGGTTTCATTGGCTCACAGTTCCACAGGCTGTACAGGAGGCATAGCTGGATAGGTCTTGGGAAACTTGTGATCATGGCAGAAGGGCGAAGGGGAAGCAAGCACGTCTTCTCATGGTGGCATGAAAAACAATGAAAACAGAAGTGCTACACACTTTCAAACATCCAGATCACATGAGAACTCACTCACTATCATGAGAACAGCAAGGGGGAAACAGCCCCATGAACCAATCACCTCCTCCTACCAGGCCCCTCCCCCAACATTGAGGATTACAGTTCAACATGAAATTTGGGTGGGGACACAGAGCCAAACCATATCACTCCATCCCAGCCCCTTCCAAATCTCACATCCTTCTCACATTTCAAAATACAATCATGCCTTCCCAATAATCGCCCAAGTCTTAGCTCATTTCAGCATTAACTCAAAAGTCCAAGTCCAAAGTCTTATCTGAGACAAGGCAAGTCCCTTCTACCTATGAGCCTGTAAAATCAAAAACAAGTTAGCTAGTTCCAAGATACAAAGGGTGTACAGGCATTGGGTAAATGCTCCCATTCCTAAAGGGAGAAATTGGCAAAAACAAAGGGGCTACAGGCTCCATGCAAGTCCAAAACCCAGTAGGGCAGTCATTAAATCTTGAAGCTCCTAAATAATCTCCTTTGACTCCATGTCTCACATCCAGACCACACTGACACAAGGGGTGGGCTCCCAAGGCCTTGGGCAGCTCTGCATCTCTGGCTCTGTAGGGTACAGCTCCCATGGCTGTTTTCAAGGGCTGGCATTGAGTGTCTGAAGCTTTTCCAGGCACATAGTGCAAGCTGTCAGTGGATCTACCATTCTAGGGTCTGGAAGACAGTGGCCCTTTTCTCACAGCTCTATTATGCAGTGCCCCAGTGTACTCTGTGTGGGGGCTCCAACCCTACATATCCCCTCTGCACTGCCCTAGTAAAGGTTCTTCATGAGGGCTCCAATCCTGCAGCAGACTTCTGCCTAGACATCCAGGCATTTCCATACATCCTCTGAAATCTAGCAGAGGCTCCCAAACCTCAACTCTTGCCTTCTGTGCACCTACAGGCCCAACATCATGTGGAAGCTGCTAAGGCATAGGGCTTGCACCCTCTGAAGCAATGGCTTGAACTGTTCCTTGGCCCCTATTAGCCACAGCTAGAGCTGGAGCAGCTGGGACACAGGATGTCATGACCTGAGGCAGCACAGAGCAGTGGAGCCCTGGGCCTGGCCCACAAAACCATGTTTCCCTCTTAGGCCTTCAGGCCTGTGATGAGAGGGGCTGCTGTGAAGGCCTCTGAAATGCCCTGGAGGCATTTTCCTCATTGTCTTGGCTGTTAACATTCAGCTTTTCTTTACTTATACAAATTTCTGCAGCCTTGAATTCCTCCCAGAAAATGGGTTTTTCTTTTCCACTACATGGTCAGGCTGCAAATTTTCCAAACTTTTATGCTCTTTTTCCCTTTGAAATGTAAGTTCTCTTTGCTTATGCAAATTAGCATAGGCTTTTAGAAGAATCCAGGCCATATCACGAATGCTTTGCTGCTTAGAAATTTCTACTACCAGATACCCTAAAACATCTCTCTCAAGTTCAAAGTTCTACATATCCCTAGAGCAGGGGCAGAATGCCACCAGTCTCTTTGCTAAAGCATAGAAAAAGTGACCATTGCTCCAGTTCCCAGTAAGTTCCTCATCTCCACCTAAGACCACCTCAGCCTGGACTTCATTGTCCATATCACTATCAGCATTTTGTTCAAAACCATTCAACAAGTCTCTAGGAAGTTCCAAACTTTCCCTCATATTCCTGTCTTCTTCTGAGCCCTCCAAACTATTCCAACTTCTGCCTGTTACCCAGTTCCAAAGTCACCTCCACATTTGCAGGTATCTTTATAGCAATGGCCTACTTCTCTGGTACCAATTTTCTATATTAGTCCATTCTCACACTGCTATAAAGAACTACCTGAGACTGGATAATTTATGAAGAAAAGAGGTTTAATTGACTCACAGTTCCACAGGCTGTACAGGAGGCATAGCAGGAGAAGCCTCAAGAAACTTACAATTATGGCAGAAGGGTGAAAGGGAAGCAAGCATGTCTTCGCATAGTGGCAGAATAGAAAGAAAGTGAAGGGGGAAGTGCTACCCACTTTCAAACAACCAGGTCTCATGAGAACTCGCTCACTATTAGAACAGCAAAGGGGAAACAGTCTCCATGAACCAATCACCTCCCACTAGGCCCCTCCCCCAACACTGAGGATTACAATTCTACATGAGATTTGGGTGGGGACACACAGCCAAACCATATCAAGGGAGAAAAGCTGAAATAGAAGATCTAAATAACATTCAGAGTCTCCAAATATAATATTCAAAATGTACAAGTTTCAATTAAAAATCACTTATCCTGCAAGAAATTGGAAAACGAGTTGAATGAAAAAGACAATCTGTCGACCAATACCAACATAATAAAGATGTTAGAATTGTCTGACAAAGGTTTTAAAACAGCCATCATAAAAGTACTTTAATGAACAATTCATGAGCAGGCTTCAGACAAATGAAAAAAAAAGGAAAGTGTAAGTAAAGAAATAGAAAGTTAAAGGAAAGAAATGGAATACATTTCTATATATTTCTAGAAGATATAGAGCTAAATGGAAATTTCTAGAAGATAAAGAGCCAAATGGAAATTTTAGAGCAGAAAAATACAATAACTCACTTGATGGATTCAACAGCGTAATAGAGGGGACAGAGAAAAGAATCAGTGAATTATTAAGAATTGTTAAGATAGAACAATATAAAATACTCAATATTAACAACAGAGAGAAAATAGACTGAAAAAAATGGACAGGGGCTTAAGGACATGTAGATTTGTAACATACACCAAAAAAAATCTAACATTCATATCATCAGAGTCCTGAAAGGGGAAGAGAAAGAGGGCAGGACTGAAAAAAAACTTGAAGAAATAGTGGCTAAAAACGTTCAAATTTAGCAAAAGACAGCAATATGCAGACTCAAGAACCTGAAGAAACTCAAAAAGGATAAACACAAAGCAATCTACACCAAACACATTAGAAAAATACTTCTGAAAACTAAAACAAAGAAAATAACCCATGAGAGAAAAATTACACATTTCATAGAGAAGAAAAACAATTTGAATGATGGTGTATTTCTCACCAGATACCAAGAAGGCCATGAGGAAATGACACAACATTTTTCAAGTGCTGAAAGAAAAGAATTGTCAAACAAAAATCTATATCCAACAAAAATACCCTTCTGAAATGAAGGGAAAAGGAATACATCTCAGCTGAAAACTAACATGCCTTGTCACCAACAGGCCTACTATAAAAGAGTGGCTAAAGGAAGTTCTCCAGGCAGAAAGGAAATGACAAAAGAAGGAATCTTGTAACATCAACATGGAAAAACAATGAAAAGAATAAAAATAGGGGTAAATACAATATATTTCTCCATATATAAATAATGTTTGACAGATGAAGCAAAAATTCTAACACTGCCTGATATGATTCTAAATGTATGTAGACAAAATATTTAATAGAAATATAATATAAATGAGGAGGAGCTAACAAATATAAAAGGAGATTTCTACATGCCACTTAGACTGATAAAATGATGACATCATCAGACTCTTATAAGTTATTTATATATTATTATATTATATTATATTATGTGTATATGCACACAATATAATACCCCAAGTGACCACTAAGAATGCTATATAAAAAATTATATTCAAAATACTGTAGATATATCAAAATGGAATTCTAGAAAAAAATGTTCGGGTAACCCACAAGAAGGCAGACAAAAGAAAACAGAGAGACTAAAAACTGAGCGAACAAAACAAAAAATAAAATGGCTGAGTTAAGCCTGAATATATCAATAATTACATTAAATGTAAATGGTCTAAATATATCAATTAAAAGACATATTGGCAGAGTGGATTTAAAACATGACTCAACTATATGTTGTTTACAACATACTTCAAATATAACAATATAGGCAGATTTAAAGCAGAAAAATGAAAAACATGTATCATGCAAACAATAATCAAAGAAAGCATAGCTGGCTACATTGATATCAAATAAAGTCAACTTCAGAGCAAAGAAAATTACCAGAGACAGAGAGGGACATTATATAATAATAAAAGAGTTAATTAGGTAATAGACATAGTAGTTCTAAATGTGTATGCAGGCCAGGTGTGGTGGCTCACACCTGTAATCCCAATACTATAGGAGTCTGAGGCTAGAAGACAGCTCAAACTCAGGAATTCAAGACCAACCTGGGCAACATACCAAGACCTTGTCTCTACAGAAAGTTTAAGAATTAGCTGAGCATGGTGGCACACACCTGTAGTCCCAGCTACCCAAGAGGCTGAGGTGGGAAGACCGCTTGAGCCCAGGAGTTCAAGGCTGCAGTGAACTATGATTGCACCACTGTACTCCAGGCTGGGCAACAGAGTGAGACCAGAGTGTCTCTAGAAATAAATAAATGAATAAATGTGTATGCACAAAACAACAGAGCTGCAAAATATATGAAGAAAAAGCTGATAGAACTGAAGGGAGAAATAAACAAATTCACCATTACAGTTGGGGACTTTAACACCCTCTCTCAACAACTAATAGAAAAACTAGACAGAAAGTCAGCAAAAATAAAAAAGAATTCAACACCACCATAACCAAATGGGACCTAATTGTCATTTATTTATAAGACACTCCACCCAACAAAAGCAGAATGTACATTATTTTCAAGTGCTTACAGAATATACATCAAGAGAAATCATATCCTGGGAAAACAAATCTTGATAAATTGTTTTTAATTTAAATCATACAGACTCTATTCTCCAACTACAATAAAAATCAAACTAGAAACCAATACCAGAAAAATAATAGGAGAATAAACAACTCATTTCTAAATAATCTAGAGGTCAAAGAGGAAGTCTCAGGAAATAGTTTAAAAGACACTGAACTGAATGAGAATGCAACATATCAAAATTTGGGGGACACAAAGCAGTGCTTTGGGGAAAATTTATAGAACAAAATGATCCACTAGAAAAAAGAGTATTGAATCAATAATCTAAGCTCCCACCTCAAAAAAAGCCTAGTGAAAAAAAGAGCAAAATAAACTCAAAGCAAGTGGAAGGAAGGAAATAATAAAGGGAAGAGCAGAAATTAATGAAAAAAAAAACAAAAAAAGATTAAGAATTAATAAAACAAAAAAAGAGCTTATTTGAAAAGATCAATGAAATTGACAAATCTTTAAGAAGACTGAAAAAGAAAAAGGAAAGAAAATACAAATTAATAATATAAGGAATGAAACACAATCATTAACGGCTCACAGATATCAAGAGAATAATATAGGAATACTACAATCAACTCTCCTTACATAATTTTTTTTCTTTTTTTTGAGATGTAGTCTCGTTCTGTTGCCCAGGCTGGAGTACGCTAGCATGATCTTGGCTCACTGCAATCTGTGGCTCCCAGGTTCAAGAGATTCTCCTGCCCCAGTCTCCCGAGTAGCTGGGATTACAGGTGCTCGCCACCATGCCTGGCTAATTTTTGTATTTTTAGTAGAGATGGGGTTTTACCAGGTTGGTCAGGCTGGTCTCAAACTCCCGACCTCGTGATCTGCCCGCCTCAGCCTCCCAAAGTGCTGGGATTACCAGCATGAGCCCCTGCACCCAGCCATAAATTTAACTTAGAAGAAATAAATCAATTTTTTGAAAGACACGAACTTATAACTCACCCAATATGAAATAAGTAATTTGAATAGTCCTACAACTATTAACAAAATTAAATTTGTAACTTTAAAATTCCAAAAAAGAAATCTCCAGGCCCAGATGGTTTCACTAGAGCATTCTACCGAACATGTAAAGAAAAATTAATACCAATTCTATACGATCTCTTACAAACAACATAAAAGTAGAAAACACTTCCCAATTCATTTAAAGAAGTTAAAATTACACTGATACCAAAACCCGGTAAAGATGGTACAGAAAAAAAGAAAACTACACACCAATATTCCTCATGAATATAAATGCCAATATCCTTAACCAAATAAACAGAATTCAGCCATACATAAAAGAACTAAACACATGACCAAGTAGGGTTTATTCCAGATATGCAAGGCTGATTCAATTCACAGTCAATGTCATCCACCATATTAACAGGTCAAAGAAGAAAGTATTCATAATCATAATATTAGCCAACAAGGAAAAAGCATTTGACAAAATTCAACACTAGAAATACAAGTAATCTTCCTCAATCTGTTACCGAGTATCTACAAAAAGCCTACAGCTAACATTATACTTAATGGTGAAGAATTAATGCTATCCACCCTCCCCTCGTCAAGTTCAGGAACAAGATAAGAACTGCCTACTCTCATTGAGCACTCGATACAGTGCGGTTCTAGCCAGGGTGAAGGAAAGGAAAAGAAATAAAAGGCATATAGATCCAAATGAAACTGTCTCTATTTGTAGATGACATTATGTATGTTGAAAATTCCAACTAACCTATTTTTTCAAAAAAAAAAAATCTAGAATTAATGAATGAGTTCAGCAAGCTTGTGGAACAGAAGACTTTTTTTTTTTTTTTTTGAGACAGGGTCTCGCTCCGTCACCCAGGTTGAAGCACAGTGGTGTAATCATGGCTGACTGCAGCCTCAAATTCCTGAGCTCAAGTGATGCTCACACCTCAGCCTCCCAAGTATCTGGGAATACAGGTGCAGACCACCATACCCAGCCAATTTTTAAATTTTTTTGTAGAAACAGAGCCTCATCATCTTGCTCAGGCTGGTCTCTGTCCAACTCCTGGGTTCAAGTAATCCTCTCACCTTGTCCTCCCAAAGTGCTGGGATTACAGGCATTAGCCACTTACATCCAGCCAAGACAAATATTTTAAGAGTTAATTCTATTTCTATATATGAACAATGAACATATAGACACTAAAAATAAAAATATAATATCACTTACAATAGCTAAAAAAGAATTAAATACTTGGGTATAAATTTAACACGTATAGAACTTCTATGCTAAAATTTACAAAATGCTGATCTAAGAAAAAAAAATCTAGATAAATGGCAATAAATACCTTGCTATGGATTAGAAGATTCTCCTCAAATTTAACATTCTTATTAAAATGCTATCAAGGATTTTTGTAGATATAGAGAAAATCATTCTAAAATTTATACGAAAAGCCAAAGGACTAGAATAGCTAAAGAAATTTTTTAACAGAAGAATAATTAAGAGGAAATCATCTACCCAATTTTAAGACTTACTATGTAGCTACCATAATAAGTACTGTGTGGTATTGGCAAAGGGAAAAATACACAAATCGATGAAACATAACAGAAAATCCCAAAACGAACCTACATAAATATGCCAAACTGATTATTAATAAAAGGGTAAAAGCAATTTATGAAGGATAGACAGCCTTTTCAACAAATGGCACTGGAACCGTTGGATACTCAGAGGTAATAAAATGGACCTCAATCCAAATCTGACATCTTATAAAAAGAAAAAATTCACTCAAAATGGATCATGGATGTAAACATAAAGCATAAAACTATAAAACTTTTTTTTAAACGAGAAAATCTTTATGATCCAGAACTAAGCAAATAGCTCCTGGGTGATACCAAAATCACAGTCCCAAAAGGGACAAATGATAAGTGGGACTTCTTCAAAATCAAAAACTTCTGCTCTGCAGAAAACTCTATCAAGAGGTCTACAGACTAGGAGAAAGTATCTGCAAATTTCCAACAAAGGACTAGCCTCTAGAATATATAAAGAATGCTCAAAACAAAAATAAGTCAACAACCCAATTAGAGAGTGGGCAAAAGGCATGGAGACATTTTATCCAAGAAGATATAAAATAAAAAATAAGCACATGAAAAGATGTTCACATCATTAACCATTAGAGAAATGCAAAGTAAAACCACAAGATATCCCTATGCACGTATCAATATGGCTAAAATGTAAAATAACAACAATACTAACTGCTGGCAAGAATGTGGAGAAACAAGGTCCCTCATTGTTGGTAGGAATATAAAATGGTATAACCACTCTGGAGAAGTTCAGCAGTATCTTATAAAACTTAACATGCAGCTCCTAGGCATTTATCCCAGATAAATGAAAACATTTTTATACAAAAACCTATAAATGAATATTTATTTCACCTTTTTTTAAATTAAAGCCAAAGACGTGAAACATCCTTCAGTGGGTGAATGGTTTAAAAAATGTGGCACATCTATACTATAGAATACTACTCAGAAATGGAAAGAAACAAACTACTGATACACACAACAATCTAGATGAATCACCAGAGAACTGCGCTGATGGCAAAAGCCAAGCCAACTTCTAATTTCCAGTACAGCATGTAAGGAGCTTAGAAATCACTATTCTGTCTAACAAGTGTTAAAAGCTGAACAAAAAAACAAAAACAAAAACAAAAAACAAACAGAAAAAAAAAACCCTGAAAATTCACAGTTCCTCTTAGATCCTTCGGAGAATTAAGGTCACAGGGCAAACTACCATCCCCAAAAAGGCAGGTTAACACAGAGAATCACAACTTACCAGAGCAGAAACCCACAATCAGAAACCTTTGTGAAAGTTATTGGAGTAGGAAAACCTAAACTGTAATTAACAAATTGCCAGAGGCTCAGTGTGGGCATGTCTCAGGGTTAAAAACTTCAGGGACACCCAGTCATGGGGGGTGCACACACACTTTTGTGAGTTTTGCCTCCACGTTCTCACAGTGAATATTAATTTAAAAGTGTGGGCCAGGAGCAGTGGCTCATGCCTGTAATCCCAGCACTTTGACAGGACAAGGGGGGAAAACTGCTTGAGCCCACAGGTTCAAGTCTAGTCTGGGCAACATAGCAAGACCAAATCTCTAAAAAAAAATAAATAAATAAAATTAGATGGGCATGGTGGCATGCACCTGTGGTCCCAACTACTTAGGAGGCTGAGGGGAGGATTGCTTAAGCCCAGGAGTTTGAGATCAGCCTAGGCAACATAGTGAGACCCTGTCTCTACAAAAAAAAAAAATTAATTAATTAATTAATTAGCTGTACTGTGTACCTGCAGTCCCAGTCACTCAGGAGGCTGAGGTGGGAAGATTTCTTGAACCTGGGAAATCAAGGCTGCAGTGAGCCATGATCGTGCCATTGCACTCCAAGCTGTGTGACATAGTAAGACCCTGTTTCAAAAAACAAATCAAAAAAATCCCCTTCTGCTTCCAGGAGAGGAAGGGAGAAACGAAACATTTTGAAATTTGTAGCTAAAGCAGGTGGGTAGATATAATACCCAATGGTGGGCAGAGGTCCCAGCCTTGATTAAGATCACTGTTCTCCTCAGCAAGGCCTTCCTTCAAAAGCAAACTATTTTACCAGAACCTAAATTATGAATGTTTTTCCTTAGTCTAACTGACCTGAGCAAAGCAAGTACCCAGTTCCAGGCACTCCTACCCATCATGTACAACCTAAGGGGGTTAGAAAAAAAAAAGACTGAGCAGCATTGGTGAAGTTCATAGTCCGATGTTAATAGACTGAGACCTAATCACGGCACTATAGGACACTTCCCTTGTCCCCCCCTACACCTTACCACCACATTACTAAAGGCCCCTTTACTGCACTTTCTTTCACCCAGTACCTCATGTCTGACTATCCAGAAAAAATTACAAGGCATACCAAAAGACAATAAAAACAGTTTGAAGAGACAGAGGAAGCATCAGAATAGATTTAGATTATGGCAGGGATGGTGGAATTATCAGACCAGGAATATGAAGGGGCTTCCAAAAGTTCATTAAGGCTGGACATGGTGGAGTATGCCTGTAATCCCAGGACTTTGAGAGGCTGAGGTGGGTGGATCACTTGAGCCAGGAGTTGGAGACCAGCCTAGGCGACATGGTGAAACCCTATCTCTACAAAAAAAAAAACAAAAAAAACAAAAAAAACAAGAAAATTAGCTGGGCATGGTGGCATGCACCTGCAGTCCCAGCTACTCAGGGGTGGAGAGCTGAGGGGAGAGAATCAATTGAGCCCAGGGGGCAGAGGTTGCAGTAAGCCAAGATTGTGCCACTGAACTCCAACCTGGGCAACAGAGTGAGACCTCATTAAAAAAAAAAAAAAGGTCATGAAAAATACACATTAAGAAAAAATCATGAATTAATTTCAAATTTGTCTGCACCAAAACAAATCTGTACTAACTTGTAATAACAAGTCTGAACAGGACCTAGTTTGAGACACTAAAAAGGGTAAGATATTAGTTTGAAAACAGCCCCTATCACAGCAACATGAATTCTACTAAAATTGAAGCAAGGACAAACATCACATTTACAGTGGAGTTTAGGTGAAAACATGATGAAATCATTGAGCCTTTATAAAAAGTTCGTAGGGACAACTCCTCGAATAAACCAGCAGTTTACAAATGGATAACCTGATGCAGAATGAGATTATGTTGAAGATGAAGCCCACAGCAGCAGAGCATTCGCATCATTGGTGAGAAAAAAATGTATCTTGTTTGTGCCCTAACTGAAGAGGACTGACAATTAACAGTACAAATAATAGCCAACACCACAGACATCTCAACTGATTTAGCCTACACAATTCTGACTGAAAAATTAAGGTTGAGCAAACATTCTACTCAACAGGTGACAAAACCATTGCACCCAGATCAGCTGCAGACAAGAGCAGAGCTTTCAATGGAATTTTTAAACAAGTGGGATTAAGATCCCAGGGCCAGGCATGGTGGCTTATACCTGTAATCCCAACACTTTGAGAGGCCAAGAAGGGTGGATCACCTGAAGTCAGGAGTTCGAGACCAGCTGGCCAACATGGTGAAACCCCATCTTTACTAAAAATATACAATTAGCTGGGTGTGGTGATGCATGCCTGTAATCTCATCTACTCGGGAGGCTGAGGCAGGAGAATTGCTTGAACCCAGGAGGTGGAGGTGGTAATGAGCCAAGATAGGACCACTGCACTCCAGCCTAGGCAACAAGAGTGAAACTCTGTCTCAAAAACAAACAAACAAAAAGATCCCAAAACATTTCTTCAAACAATTGTAATAGGACGTGTAGCATGGCTTTGCCAGTATGATCCTGAAGACAAAACACAATCAAACCAATGGCTACCAAGAGGTGGAAATGCTCCAGTCAAAGCAAAAGCAGACCAGTTAAGGGCAAAAGTCATGGCAACCATTTTTGGGGATGCTGAAGGCATTTTTCTTGTTGACTTTCTCTTTGGTCAAAGAACAGTAAGATCTGCTTATGATGAGAGTATTGTGAGTTAGCCAAAGCTTTAAGCTGAAAAAGGTGCAGGAAAGCTTCAGCAAAGAGTCATTCTCCACCACAGCAAAGCTCCTGCTCATTCCTCTCATCAGACAAGGAAAACTTTGTGAGCGTTTCAGTGGAAAATTATTAGGTATCCATCTTACTGTTCTGAACTTGGTTCCTTCTGACTTCTTTTTGTTTTCCAATCTTAAAAAGTCTTTAGGCCAGGTGCGGTGGCTCATGCCTGTAATCCCAGCACTTTTGGAGGCCAAGGCGGGCAGATCACAAGGTCAGGAGATCGAGACCATCCTGGCTAACATGGTGAAACTCCGT